>NC_056730.1:883414121-883446621 GCF_019279795.1 Protopterus annectens | reverse complement strand
CAGAAACTTAAAATAATTCTGTAGTACAGTTCTGACATAACAGAGATCACACAGAAACTTAAAATAATTCTGTAGTACAGTTCTGACATAACAGAAAAAAACACTTAGCCTAATCTTTATAGCCCTAGCTATTTCTACAAGAAAATATACTTCTAAAGTAGCTTACTTACATAGAGCAAGGCAGTGCTGAGTTGCATATCAAGACAAACATGCTTAATCTCTGGTTCTCACTGTTTAAATTGAAACTGCAGTTTTGATAAAACATTACATCATTTGTTTACACTTTCCTGGAGTTCCCAAGCTGACACATTAACTACATTTACATTCTTAACATCTCCCTTTTGTTATCTTGCAGCTGGTCAGGAACAGAGCACTAAAAATACATTTGCATGTTTAAGTCTAGCAATTTAACTCTTGGTTAAAACAACAGAAATAATTTCTTCATTTAGACTATTCAGCACCACTGTTCCCTTGCAAGGGTCACCACATGCTTTTACTGGGTCAGTAGAGAGCACTGTTGTCACATTTTTGTAACAGTATTTCTTTACATTTAAAACAACAAGCCTGTAGTTTACATTTATATTTACAAATACCAGAATTATGTATCAAATTCTATTTGGCTAGGCTGGCAGCCTTCACCCATCTCTATCCAATCTTTACAACTCCCTACACAATTCTTTATCAGAAATGTTACGGGAGCAAATGATTTAAGTAAAGAAATGATTTTTCTGAGATGAAGTGCCAAAAAACACCTTATGACTTTACTAAGTTTAATGCTATTGGCTACAAAAAAGCCATTACAAAAATGGAACTCAAAACTTAAGCCAGTTGTAACTGAAGTACTGAATATTGTACAGGAAATAAAAAAACTGGAAGTGAGATCTTTAGAAAAAGAATGAGCAAATTGCATAGAAATAAATGAAATTTGTAGAACCAACATGTGCAGAATAGTACTAAGTGAGAGGCATAGCATTTAAGACAAGGCAGGAATTGGCAATTTACATAATGTTCGAGTAATGAAAATTGTTAAAATATATACTTCCTGTTTTCATTACAGTTACTATATGAGTTCAATGTTACTTTTTAATGTCATACGTAGCATAGGTGTTCAAAAAAATCTGACTATGGAGCTGAGAAGAAGTTTATCCTCAGTAACCTCAGTCTGGAACTTAGGATTGCTCAGCAACAAGAGCTGTCATGTTGAGGTTTTTTCATGCTGCTATAAAAGGCAGCAACCACCTTGGAGGAATTAGGAGAAAACTGCAGGTCTTGTAGAGCCTTCTGTGGGGGCAGATAGACTCGCTCAGTGGACCACCACATCCTAAATAATTTGGAGGAAATCTTCTATTTTAGGATGATTATTGAAGGGAGGAGTTGGTGACTTCTTCACTATCGAGATGGTCATTTGAAAGATCTAGCTCAGGTTAAAATGCTTCAGTTTGCAAAGATGTTTTTAGGTCTCTTCTGTGACAACAAATTGATGAGTTGACTGGCCTTTTGAGAGTGGGAACCGCAAGGCACAATATTAGAAGAGGAGAAGACGAAGAGGAGAGCCATTGACACAGTAATTTAGCAAGGAAGAATGTGGCTAAACAGTTTTATGTAAAGGCAGTCACACAAAAAATCTCCGAGACAAAAGGAACATTGCTGGAAGTGGGGAGGGTGCTTGCATTATCCACATTGAAAATTCTTGTACTAGAGGAGCTGAGGCTAGAAAATCTGGTTTCTACATTATTAATAATAGAAAAGTTGATGTGAAATAGCCTACCATGAAAAATGTCAATGCCAAGAAGTCTGATACGAAAACACAGAGAGTGGGAAAGCTAATGCTGAAAGTATCAGTGTTAGGAAGGCTGATGCATGAAACACTGATGCGTGGAAGGGCGCAAAAGTTGGTCTAGTCTACAGGCATTGTGAAGCAGCACTGGAAAGGCTGGCACTGGTAGCGGTAGCACCTAGAAATGAGGATCTAGTATTACAAAAGCTAATGTTGGAGCTGCCAGTAGAGCCACTGGAGCCTGTGGTATTAGTGCCAGGGAAAAAGGACTGTGCTCTGGAACTAAGATGGGGACTCCTTGTGCCATACCACTATGGGGACAGGGGTTAAAGCTCTTGAATGTCTGGCATCCAGTCTGTATAGAGCAGCATCTAACTGATGACAATCTGATTAAGGAAAGTTTAGAGACTGCCTCAAAAGAACTGGGTATAACATACAGGTAAACCTTCAAGTGCTAATGCCAAGCTACACAGAATTTGCATGTGATGTGGTACACATTCTATCTAGATAGTTACTCTGAGTAAACATCTAATAGAAGCTGAAGCACGATTCTTTTCTTTGTCATATACTGAGCATTAAAAATGTTCAGATGCTACCTGGTGCCAGAACCAGGGAAATACATATGCAAAAGTGAAAGGTGCCAGACTTTGGTGAAGAGGTGGGAGGCCTAAATTCTTGCATCATATTCTAGCACCATGACAGAGGAGGCATTAACAGACTCCCTATAAAGTTTATCCTCACCTTTAACCAGTAATTTTGGGGCATCATTGCCCTAGAAAAGGAAGATCCTCAGCTACTAAAGTCAGAGTGCCTCATAAATCATGACAAGCGAATTTGCAGTGGCTTTGGATTTTCTGAGAAGAAAATGGGATTTATTAGACTTTTTCTTCAAGTACCATTAGTCTATCAGGTGAGAAACAGAAACAGATAAAGACTGAGAAGGTGAATAATACTTCTTTTCTACAGAAATGCTTCTGATATTACACAAAGATTCCTGACACTGACACCTTCAAGGCTTAGAGAGGTAAAAGTTCTGACTAAGGTCCAGATGACCCATGTTTGATTAGGTTCTCAGGAGCTGAAGGAGATGTCATGGAGGAGGGTGGAGTACAGCAGCTAATAGTTGACAGGCTTCTATATGACACACTGGTGATCAACACTCATATAAAATAACTAATGTGCAAATATTTGGTTTTGCATTTTAGGATCCTGAGTTCTGTTTCCTCAACATACAGTAGTGTCAAAGTTGGCATATATAAGTAACAGGGGTGTAGGGATTCAGGGAATCTTGCACCCTGCAAAAACATATTTTTTTATTTACTTATTTTGTAAGTGTTGAATACAGTTCATTTTTGAGTGTTGTAATGCCTTATGATTGTTCTTATGAGTCTTGACTGCAAAGCACTCACACTTTAGTCACATAGATGCAGCTAATATCAGCTTGCCCATCTTAGGGGAGGTGCAACAGTTAGTTAAAATTATGGACCATGACAATCACACATGTACATTCTAGTGCAGAGTGGTAGCTGAGGCTAGCCTGTGTGGAAGCCTGCAAACATTCCATTGAAGCAAGCACAATGTGGAAGTTACAGCCATGGTGAAGGATTAAAGTTAGGAACTCCCACAAGCTTCACCATTGATGATGTCACTACTCAGTACTTAATTCTTATTCCTGAATGGAATGAATGGGTCCATGGATTCTTGCCCCTCAGAGAAATTAATGGTTCAGATAGGGAAGTTACGGAGAGGCCTGGTAGTCAGCTTGGGAGTCTGGAGAATGGAAAACCGAAGTTCTCTAACACATTTCTGTGCCATCTCTAGGTAGCATCATTAAAGAGAAGGTGGATAGAACACCAGCTGATGTCAAGTTATATAACAAGACAACACAAACACTTACTGTGCCCATTGTCAGGCAGTATGGTCTTGGCATAGGCACATTTTTAGAAACAGAGATGAGGTTATCACCACTGTCAATGATGGTGAGTTTAAGCCCAACACAGAGAGAAAATAAAAATCAATTTCTCACAGGAAAATGAAACTAATGACCTGAGAGTTTTTAACATCTCCCTTGTCCAAGCAAAAGTGCCCAAATGCTTCAAAATACAAACACTGCTGAAGAACGCAACTCCTCAAGCCTGAATGGTTACAGACCAGTAGCCCTTATGTCCACTGTTATGAAATGTTTTGAAAGGCTGGTTAAAAAACACCTGTCAGCAAAACCACCAGCTGCATTCGACCCACTACAGTCTGCATATCATGCCAATCACTCGGCGGATGCCATCTCGGTTGCACTACATCTCACAATGGCACTCCTGGAGAATTAGAACAGTTACTTTAGGATGCTGTTTATTGACTTTAGTTCAGCATTCAACACAGTTATCCCACAACAGCTAATCGAGAAACTTGTCCAGCTAGGCATCAGTAACCACATGTGCATATGGATACTGGACTCTTTGATCGAAAGACCATAAAAAAGTATGTGTGGGCAAGAATTCCTAAAGAAACATCACAATTAACACAGGATTACCCCAGGGCTGTGTGCTGAGTCCACTATTGCTTACCATACTATCTCACGACTGTATAGCTAGATTTAATACCAATTACATCATAAAATTTGCAGATGACACAACAGTTGTGGGCCTCATCAGTAATGAAGATGAAGGAGCATATACAGTGAAAAAGTGAATCTACTGATTGACTGGTGTGCTAGGTACAATGTTGATCTCAGTATCATCAAAACCAAGGAGAGCATAACAGACTTCAGGAGAACCCATCCAGCTCACTCTGCAGTCATGATTAATGTTGAGAGGGTGGAAATAGTACGTAGCACAAAATTCCTGGGAGTCCACATTGTGGAGGACTTATCCTGGTTACACCAGTTACATAGTCAAAAAAACCCCACCAATGCCTGCATTTTCTGCGAAGGTTAAGGAAAGCTAATATACCACCCTCCATCCTCATCGCCTTCTTCAGGGGTGCCATAGAAAGCATCCTAACAAGTAACTTCACAATGTAGTATTGGGGGCTGTTCAGTTGCAGATCAAAAAGCCCTTTCAGAGGGTGGTGAAGGTCACTGAGAGAATAACAGACTCCAACTTCACAGTGATACATGGTCTATATATGACACGTTGCTACAACAGGGCCACAAAAATAGCCAGTGATCTTACACACCCTGCCTATGGTCTGTTTACAAGCTTGTCATCTGGTAGTTGATACCACAGTATGCGCTGTAAAATAACCAGGTGCAGGAACAGTTTCTTCCCACAGGCGATTAGGTTTTTGAACTCTGGAAGCAATCTCAGGAATGTTAGTCATTGACAAAGTCTTGTGTCAGTCAAACCATTATGGTGCAATAGAAATTATGAGATGCTCTCTCATAATTATCTGCTTACAATGTCAATCAAGTGCAGTATTTATCTGTTAGCAACTGTAACATATCAGAAAATAAGCATGCAATAAATAAATGTGCAATAATCAATCACTCAACTGCTAAAAACTGCAGACATAGTAATTTATAGTAGCATGTAGTAAAATAACAGTCTAACTTAAAGATAATGTTATGTATGTTGCATGTGCAGTATGTAATTTGTGTTTGTCATCTCAGTATTGCGCCTGATGCACGCAGTTTCATTCAGGTTAACCTTGTGGAGTCTAAATGATAATAAAGTTCACTGACTTTTTTTTTTTTTACTTTGGCAGTTGTGAGTGAAAGGGAAACAGAACAGAAAAACATAAAAATACTTAATTATGTCCACTCTCAAAAAGAACACAGAAAAAGATTTAAAGAAACCTGGAGCAGTTTCTTTACTATAGAAGCTTTCAAGTGGCAGCGCATTGCATGATGGAAAGGAGAGGTATTTGGCAGAGGGAAAAGTTTTATGCGCTCAGCAATCCAGTTACAAGTGAAAAAGAAGCTATATTTGGAAAATGTAGTGTAGTTAATAAACCAGCATGTTTGTGGGAGGTGGAATGAAACTGGAGTACCCAGATAAATCTCACTCAAACATGGGTACAGCATGCAAACTCCACATGGACAATGACCAGAAGTCAAGATTGATCCCCAAACCCAGAAGCTCTGAGGCAGAAATCTTACCAGTGAGTCTCTGTGCTTCCATTAGCACCCTTGTGATGCACTAGCTTATAATAACATGGAGGAAGTTGCTATTGCAGTGGAATATAGCACTGCTCTATACAGCCACTCCTGGCATTGCTTGACCTAGTTTCCTAGTTTGCCAAGCAGGGATGGCCTTTGGTCAACTGGTGCCCTAGGCAAAACGGCTCCACGGTGCCCCCACCATACCACCCAGTGACCCCATCCTGGTCCACCTACATAATCCAGATTGCTTTCTTCTTTCTTTTTCTCATGGTTTGTCTCACTCTTCAGTTTTTTCATGTATTCATTCAACATATTTTAAAGAAACCATTTGTTTACTACAAAAAGTAAACAAATAAGTACTGGAAAAGTGCCTCTGCTAGAGTAGCACCCTACACAGCTGCCTAGTTGGCCTATGCCTAAGGCCAGATATGTTGCCAAGAACACTAAAGCAATCCTTTTAGACTCCTGAAGTTAACAACCACCTTAAGAAAAAAATAAAGACAAAACAGACCCTGACTACTGTGGGTCTTAAGTTTCACCCTCCCCAGCATTAGTTTTCTGGAATACAGATCAACTCATTTCATATGTGGTTCTGGTATGGTTCACAAACATATGTGGAGGGTGCTGGAGGCAGGCATTCCCCTCACTCTATCGCATTCAAAGGTCAGAGTTCTGGAGATTAGGGTCCCCAGTGAACCCCTAGTAGGCCACAGTCAGCCTGAAGGATGACTGCAGTAGTCGTGATCCCTTGACTTTGCACCACAGGAGGTAAGTGGAGAGAGGTTCATCCTCCATGTCCCAGGATACAGAAAAATCTCCAGGGATTCATGGTCAGAGAGAGATTATTACCAGGGATACTGAAATGTCTACTTCACCCCACCCCAGATTCCATCTTTACCTATATCAAATGACTCACCTTGTCAAAAAGTAGTAACAAGGAAGAAGATGTAAAAACATCAGTGCAAAAGAGTAGTCCAAAGTGTCCCACCTGACCAAGAAGGTCTAGGACATTATACCAGATTTTTTTGCCCCTCGAAGAAGTCCAAGGACCTCAAACCCATTTTGAATCACAGTGGCCTAAATGGATTTATGGATTTCTTCCTAAAGAGACTTGTCAAATTGTCATGTTGCTTTCAATGCATTAACGTCCATCTAAAGACGACTGGATGTATTCTGTTGACCTCCAAGATCCAATCTCCATATAGAAAATCACCATGGAGTCAAGCAGGTTTTGTTGCTTCTGTATATGAACCATTCAGTACCAGTTCCAGAAGATTCCATTTAGATTCCCTTTTGCTGCCAGAGAGTTTAGCAAACGCACATCTGTAGTACAAGCTAATCTTAGGATGACGTCCTGATTTCCATCCACAGCAGTCTGACAGCACAGAGGATGAAGGCTATAAGCTGTTAACAAGCTGCTTCTTGTGGTACAGGGTTTGATTCCTTCAGCCCTCATTCACTTACTGTGCAACCCTGAGCACATCACATAATTAGACTGTGCTCTGGGGCAGTTGGGAAATAAGTCTAGGTTCCTCAACGGTCTACTGGACCACATGCCTAATAACAATATGTGAACCTAAGGTATGTTTCTACCCAGATTACTGGCTCCTTGCTGCTCCAACTCAAGACACTCTCCTCAGAAGACAGAGTCACTGTGTGAGCTGTCTTTCTCCCTCAGAGTTACAGCAACCATACCAAATCTCATCTCCCTAGTTCTGGTTCTTATGTTTATTGTGTGTTCCATGGGTGCAAGGAATTGTTGAACCTTTCTGCCACACGGCAGGGTGCTATCCTGCAGGCAAGCTGCCTTGCTGATAAAGTCTTTTCAAACAGTACTGGCAGAAACATACCTCAAGACCAGTTTACTATTGGCATTTCGAATCTGCTTTGGCCGACCATTTAAAATGTTGACCCAAAATGCTGAATCCAAAATGCCGAAAAGTAAACCAAAGCAAAAATGAATACATTGACAACCATGGTTCAATGTATTCAACACAGCAGGAGGTGACATCACTCACCTTTTGCTATGCACATTAATGTATAGTTAAATTCTACAGTCAATGGTACGTTAATTCTACCCCCCTGCACCAGGTCTGTATTATCTAATTGACCGCTTAGCTTGTCGAACACCTAAACGTCGACAGCCAAGGGTTGAAAACCTACAATCTCGAACGGCCACGTAACCAAATTCTTTCATAGGCCATTATCAGGAATTTGCCCTTTCCCAAATGTACAGCGATCTCAGAGTTGGTATATTTAGTTAGGAGGGGTGTGGGGGTGAAGCCCCCCCTTTTTTAAGGCTTGGAAGTTTATGATAGTGTGGCATGGTCAAGCTAATTCTTTCCCAATGAAAGAATTTGCTTACCTGGCTGTTCGAGATTCTAAGTTTTCGCCCCTTAGCTGTTGACGTTTAGGTGTTGGACAAGCTAAGCAATTGATTAGATAATATAGACCCCCTGCACCCTCCACACTCCCTGCACATTAAATATACCAACTCCAAGATCTCACTTCAGTGAGGAAATGGGCTAATTCCCTGTTTTTCACTGAACCATGATCTCTCTGTACAGTGTCAAACCCAAATGCTCAAATTACACTACCCGTTCCCTGTAGTGTAGTTGGTACAGTTTGATTCAACATTCTGCCAACTTGAAAACTGGGTTTCAGTGTAAACCCTCAAGACTCCATATGCGATGCAACATAGATTTTAATGGTATATCATACCAGATTCCAACTTCCTCCACCTTCTCTTTAATGATGCTAACTAGAGATAGCACAGGAAAGTATTAGAAAACTTTGGCCTTCCATTCTCCAGACTTCCAAGCTGACCAATCTTTCATTGGTAGAGTGGGATCAAAATTCCAGCTCTCTCTCTTATCCCAGTGATATCTTCATGGAATGCTACTCTCATCTGGTCAGGTGACTAGATCCAATCAGCCTTCAGATTGGAAACCCTTTCCAAGTTCAGATTCCACTGATAAATGTGGCCACAGATATGTCTGGCCTAGGGTGGGCATTTTAACTGGAAAACAGATCAGGTAACCTGGATATCTGGAAGCATCATTTGCACACCATATTATGGAGATGAGAGCAATATATCTGTAAGAAAGTTTTTGGTCTTTCAAACCTAGAGTTAGTCAGGCAATGTCACTGTAGTTTGGTATATCAACAAGCAAGGGGAACTTACACTTAGCTATTGCACAGCAAGTCCACGAGGGTGTGTTAGTGAGCAACCAAGTCTTATCTTTTACTAGTAGTAATCCATATTCCTTGGAAGCCAAGTTTGATTGGATACAGATTAAGCCACTTTCTTTTACTGTCTCAGGACTGTCACTCAGTCAAATGGTGGTTAACTTAATTTTTCACTGTTGGGGATTCCAGCTGTCTGACCTTTCACTTTTTTAGCCAACTCTTAGTATCCAAAATTATTTCCATGACTCTGCTTCCAAGAGGTAAGGCAAAGAATGCCCTAGCCCACCCTTGGCCACATTGCATCCTTTATGCTTTTCTCTATTTCCTCTGATGACAGTATTCATCCAAAAAGCCAGGCTACATAAGGCCAAAGTGATTCTCACAAATCTTTTTTTCTTTGGCCCAGGCAAACTTGGCACGTTCTTCAGACTTATATAATCTACAAGCCTCTGAGGCTCTGGCCCTTCAAGACACTGCTTTCTCACTGTCCTGGCAAGACTCACCTAGACCTACATGCATTGATACTAACCATTTAGCTGATCCAGTTCTATTGATAGCCAAGTGTCATCTGTTGAGAAAGCTTACCAAGAAATGTTGACGTACTTTTCAATCTGGGCAAATGGTAGGGATTTAGACTTTATAATCTGCTCCATTCTACTGGTTCTTCATTACCAGACAGAAATCTTTAATTCTGGTCAGTTATTTCTCTGTCAACGACCATGTGGTGGCCATCTCTTACTTTTATTCTGGTCATTGTTTGGCTTCTGTAGCATCTTTGGTCTGCAGGACATTTTTGTATGATACCTTTTAGCTCATACCACCCGGTCTGGGACCTACTTCCACAGTATGATATTTATGTTTAATAAGCAGACTTTTCCACCCTTCAATACTGCAGCCTCATTCATCTCAAAGTTCTCATTATGGAAGACTCTCTTTATAGTAGCTGCTGTCAATGTTGAGAGAATCTCTGAACTGCAGGCTCTTTCTGTAAAACTTATTATCTGGTTTTCTATTAGGAAAGGGTAACAGTAACACTTAGGACTAACCAATCTCTTATACCCATGGTTGCTACAGAAACTAATTAAATCTAGCTATCAGTTTGCCTATATTTTTATCAGAATACTCTAATCATGGATGCATCTTCTTCACTGTACAAATATTTCCAGAAAGCTTAGTTTTTGCATGAAGTGAACCAAGTCATCAGAGATGATAGTCAGTGCTTTGTATCCTTTGCCAATCCTGGATGGGCAGAAAAATACCAGGCATGTGCTATCCAGCAAATGTATCACTTTATTGCTATAAAAACTACAGTGGGGATCTACCTCGAACTCCTAGAGCTCATTCTTCCAGAGCAGTGATTACTTCCTCAGCCTTCTTCCATAATGCCATCTTAGAGAGTATATGTACAGCAGTAACTAGGTATTCCCTGAAAAGAAGCACCATACACTGGATATGGTTACCAGGTCCAGGTTTTCTTTTGAGCCTACTGTTATCAGTGGTAGTTTCCCATGACAGTGACCACCTAGGAGAATTAGCTCAGGACTCAATCCTAGAGTGTACCAAAAGTAGATCTCTTCCTACCAGAAATAAAAGTTATATGTACTTACTATAATAAGAAACCGGTATGAAGGTCCATCTTCAGTAATACATGTTCCCTGAATTCTATTCCTGCCATTTTCTCTCCTCTGTCTTTTTCTTTTCTGTTTTCCTCAGTTTTCTGACTGATATCAGAACTGGAAAATGATAGCTTTGAGCATGATGGGAAGTGGATTGTGTTTGGGAGTCTGGGAAAGTTTTACATGCCAAGCAGTCTTAAACTTTGCAGTAAAATTTCTAGAGGTAACCAAATATGGAACTACTTCCTATCAACACAAGTTATGTACTTACCATAATGACAGATCTGGAAGAGCATGTCCATCTGAAATGCATAGGACTAAGGCTTACAAGCATTAGGATTGCCCAGAAGGTAATTTGTAAAAAATGTTTATGCTTTTTTGCTCCAGCACCTGCTGACATTCAAGCCTTCTAATTAGGCTACAGCCCACTCCCGTGCCATGGGGGTAGTATCACTGAAGCAGACAATTGCCTGTACCCTTGACTGCATCCCAGTAATGAGGGCATTTTATTTAGCCTCCTTCCTCCAAAGGACTACTTCAACCCATGATCGGCTTCACCTCTTCACTCCAGGATGGACATGCCTATCTTCTCTGACAGCTCCATCATTTGTTAATCAAACTCAGGTCACCTGGGCCATAGTCAGAGCTTTATCATCCTACTCCATTTAAAAGGTTAATGGTAAACAGTGTCCTATTACTCTCTAACATACTGCAGTGCCCAGTTACTCCGTATGATGCATAAAATATCAGAAATTTGGAAAACAAGAGAATAGAGACCAATTACAACAGAATAAGGGGGAAAGTGGGAAGTATGCTCTTCCAGAACTATCATTGTGCTAAGTATGTTGCTCTTATATTTAGTAAGAGGAGGTCCATCTTCTGCAAACAATAGGACAGAGTCCCAAGCAAATTTTCCTGGGTGGATCCCCAATGGGAACACACAATTTATTTCAAATGCTGCAGGAGAAGGCCTGGACCATGATCTTATGCCCAATTACCATTCCAGTCATTTTCCTCCCATACCCCATAGAAGACTCATCTATGATGTGTGTGTCACATTGAATATTGCTTTTGGTTTTATTGGGTAGATGCAGCCATTCTTGTACATCTTGGATATTTATAACTGAAGAGTGAAAGGATGGATAATTTGTAACCATCATACACATATGTCCATTACAATGTTTTCATATAAATCCAGCTTGGGCACCACTGAGATGGCTGCCACTATAAGACTGGAGGCCTAGATATATAGATGTGCCAAAACTCTCTGATAATGCCAGACCAGGACAACATTAGAAATCAAGAATTCTACCTTTCCATTGACAAATCTGCTCTGCCTATAACCATAACACATTTGTAGCCAATGAATGTAAGAAGCTCAGAGTGAAACAACACTGACTCTGCAGTGTTTCCCATGAGTCCAATTGGATGGAGTATCCATATCAAAGACTCCCTTGCAGCAAACAGAGGTTGAACTAAAAGGGACAACTAGATATGAGAATAGTTTGTTTCCTGCCTAGAAGCACGCATACTACCTGGACTCCTAAGCAGTCTTTTTTTAACATTTGTTTATCCTGTGTTGCCTGCAAACCAACTGTGATCTGTTGTGGCCAGGTAAATTCATTCACCCCTTACCCTTTCATGGGTGATGAGAACCGACTTTGAGAGGCTAGCATCTTGGCAGCCATCAGGGTTTTTTCTATGCCCTTACTTCCTCCTCTTTGGTGGCTTATGGGCTGATGTGCATGGTTGTTACTGTGAAGGCCCTGCAATGGCCCCATTCTGGTAGCAGGGTGACCTTCACTGCATATCCTTGGTCTGTCTACTGCCTGGATTTTTATGGCCTCCAATGGGTACCTGGACTGTCTCCTATACCCTGGGATAGATGTGGCAACAAGAACTGATTACCTCCACTCCTACCCTAATGCCTTCAGCACCAGAGTCTCTACTCAAACTGCTGTCTGGGTTATACAAAGGGCTTTACAATGGAGCTGTGGTTGACTCCTAAGCTGCATTGATATAAAAATACATGTTACTGAGGCCCATAGAGGACTCCAACCTTCTTTTAATAACAATGATAAAATGACTGCATTGTGACCAAGCAAAAGGTTTCTTTAGGAATAAGGTTGTATGAGCCACTTAAGTCTAGAAATGGTCTATGATCATTTGTTGGCAATAAAATGAATTAGATTTTTTTTTCTTTTTTGAAGAGTGCCTGACCTCCATGTTTGCATTTAATCTTGAATGAGTACAGCAATGGAAATAACTACAATCAGAACTGAAGTTTGTATCTTCTGGATAAGAGGGCTTTGATCCAACTGACTGAAGTGATTGGTTCTCGGATTATGGCATGGCGCAGTGATGCAGCTGGTTGTAGCTCCTTGAAGATTTCTGAGAAAACTTGCCTCTGGGACTGCCATGTTCAAAAAAGTTATCTCAGTTAATGGGTAAAATCTAAAGCTGCACCTGTGTTTTTTTACGTGTATGCTGCACCTAAACCATATTTATCACTGGCTGTTTTGCATTCTAGAAAGGAAACATTACAGCAGTTGGAATTTAACACTTATGGTGGTGAGCGGTTTACCTTCTTTTTCCAATTTCTACGTTCTTTTTTCCCCCATTCCTGCTGACCATCTAAAGTCTATTTGTTCATCTGTGGTAATGAGTTCCCAGAACCACAGATATGAGAGCAGTCTGGAGAGGCCATTCTTTAGGCAGCTATCAGGGTTTGATTATATCCTCACCTGCATCCTAGATATGAGAACATTTAATGGCCTAAACCCCCTTCCCCAAGTGAGGGGACAAGGCAACTGCATTACCATGGGGCCCCACAACATCCTCATACTGGAAACACATGCCTCCATGCACTTGCTGATGGCAGGTGGATTGTTGGGTAGAAATCCTGTCCCTAGGATATATACACAATACTGACCGTCCTCCAAGGAATTGTGACAGTATACATCCTGATCCACCCCACCCACCTGTGATGATAGGAGGTACTACCAGCTATGCCAGGAGAAGTGGGGCAGTGGGTGTGCAATATATGCCAGCACAGCTAGCTGGAATTTATTTATATGTCATTTGTGTATCAAACTGATTTGTAAAGCTGCTTGTGTTAAAAATGTATCAACAGTGTGCCCTGCTGGGCAGCAAAGAAATGTACCTGCATTATTGTAACTGTTTAAATGTATATATTGTAACAGAGAATACTGAAAAGAAGAGGTTAATCTCAATCCACCTGACTTTGAGAAATAGTAAGACAATTAAATTACTGGGCCTAGGCCATAAAAATGTTCTCACAGTTTTGAAAGTAGCTAGAGACAAAAAGTCTGTACTAGGAAGCTTTCTGCATTGTCAGTGGGGTGAACTAATTGCTACTCTGAAAGGGTGGAGGTTTGAAATTGTTTTACGATTTCCAGGAACTACAGCACATCTTAGCAAGGCTCCATGTGTGCGCATTATTGACACCCTCTGTGATAAATCCCGACAGCTTCTAGCAATGGGGGGTTGCATGGGAGCCAGTAGTCCGATGACCAGATGTATGTGATGTCATTCTGTACAGAAATAATGTTTTAATATTAGAGAAGATTGAAGTATCAGTTGCAGTCTGTTTCTTGGAATATGGCATAGAAAGAACCCTCACCTACTTCATCTTGCCTTGGTCTAGTAAGTGATCAGGGACAGTAATTCTCTAGATCAATCAGGAAAATATAGTAAGAATAGTTAAATATTTCTTGATTGAAACTGTGGTCTTTACTGTAAATAGATATTTAGTATTCTTGTGTTCTTTTATTATTTATTATTAAATATATTTGAACTTTTAATTGTGGCTGGTTCTTTGAGAAAATATTTAAGCTTTGAAAGTATTTTCATATATTTATTTGGTGATAACTCTGGCCACTCCTGAAAGCCTTGCTGCTTGGTCAACATTACCATTGGTATCAGTATTAGCATTAACTTCACTCAGTACAATTGGATACCCTTTTAAGAGCCTTATAGTAAACAACTGGTGGTAGTGAATCTACCTTATAGTCTGGACAAGGTTGGTAGAGTGAGTAATCTGTGGCAGCCTTTCCCAGGTGTGTGCGAGTGAAAATTAAATCTCAAAGAGTGTGTGTCCTCTACTTGGAGCAGGGAAACAAAGCACTGGTTTTACAGAGAGAGTTTTGGAAGACTTGGCTTGGACAGTCAGCTGAGGACTTAACTCTACAGCTGTGCCAGTGGGGAGCCTTAATGGGGACCCTGGGGAGAGACAGAGAGAGAAACCTAGACGCCGGGCTAAGTGTGTTCCTGTGTGCTCTTAAGGGAAATTGTGCTTGATGCAGAGAGGTCTGCATCTGGAAATACTGAGTGCATCCATTTGTATTCTAAGTGAACATCCCTCTCCAGTGTCAGTGGTGAGGAATCAGGCTCCTTGATTACTGGTCCATAGTGGGGATGTCACACTTCCCACACAAGATGAGCTTGCCCAGCCTCCTCTGTCAGCTTCATTAAAGACCTCAGCTATAAATTGAAATTGGGTTGCCTGGGTCATAGTCAGGGCTTTATCTATCATACTACAACACCAGAGCTGGCGGTTTTATGCATTTCAACTTCTCAGTACAAGTAATCTTGACACAGCTTACAATAATTGGGGTACAAAAGCCCAAAAATAGGGACAGATTTTAAATATTGCTCGTATACACTAAGAAAGTTGTTAGAATAACAGGATTTGTACTAGAAGGAATTTTTTGAAGGATATGAAGTCTGAAACTCAGGTGTGCATCATTTATGTAGTGACTTTGATCCTTTAGTGATTTGCCAGAAAACCACAAAATTTATTTAGAACAGACCAAAAATATGAGGCAAAAATCTAAACATTCTGTGAAAATTTCGGCAGTCAAGAAGTACGGGCAGTTTTCTTTTCCACTTTTTTTTTTTTTTTTTTTTTTTTTGAGATGTGCCCTGACATATGAATATGAAATACTAAATCCTAAAAGAATAATGGTTCTGGATTGGCAGTTCCATTCTATACTGCTATTTGGGGAAGACATGTCATTGGTTACTAAGGCACTTCCCTTTTTCCCCTACAAAGCTGTACTACCTAGGACCTCTCTCCAGATCTCTAAAGTCTGCCCATGATAAAGCAGAAATAAAACTATGAAGCACAGAGAAACATTAAAAAACATATGATATGTTATGCCAAGCACAGAGGGAAGGAGGAAAAGTTTGGTAAAGAGAACAGAAGTACCAAACTGCATCTGTCATTGCAGTAAATATGTCACTTTTGTATCAGAGTCTGAAGACTCTTGGGGGGATTCCTATGATGTTCACCCTAGCCACTGCATCAACACCAACAGAAACATGTCTGAAAAAAACCTGTGAAGTAGACATAGCTCTCACTAAATGGACCCTGGGTAGCACTGGCAAGGGTTTATTGTACTTTTGGCAGTAAAACCTTGTACAATACGATAACCATTTAGACAGGGATAGTTTTGACACTTTTTACCAAGAAACTCTTTGGAATAGGAAACAAATAATTGAAAATCTTTATGGAATGAACTGGTTTTGTCAAAATAAAGTCTATGCTACCTGTGGATATCCATTCAATGTAAAAAAAAAAAAAAAGCTATTTCTTACTGGAGTAGTTCAAGAAGAATGCATATTTAATTCCATCAATTTTCACATGTTTTCAACTAAAAATGTTTGATTAGATAGACCTAGAAAACACCCTGCAAATGGAGTGCTTGTGTGATGATCCTCCAGCAAACAGTGTGACTACCTTGAAGCAATAAACTTCTCCTGTAGTTACACATGCAAGCAAATGTTCTCTCACCGCATCAATAAAAAGAAAAGCTTTACTTCCAAAGAGTTCAAAGAAAATTTTGTCCTAGACCCAAGAAAAGGGATAAACTGTTTTGAGGTAACATTCTTAGAAAAGTATGGTCAGTGGAGCAACAGGTAGCACACTTGCCTTTGGTGCAGAAGGCTGTGGGGGTTCTATACCCACACCAGGTAGATTGCTAATACACTATAAGGGGGTTACTGTACTATTGACTGTGTTGCCCTTCAGATGAGATGTTAAATCAAGGCCCCATCTGCTTGAGTTGATGGTAATTCAGGTGGGTGTACAAGATCCCACAACACCTATCAAAAAGAGAAAGGTAAGTTTCCTGATGCCCTGACCAAATTTCCCCTAGTACTATAAAAAAACACCTTGGGTCCCCACTGAAAACAGGCTATTATCCTAGTGAGGCTAACCTGGTAAACAAAGAATATATAAACTAAAAAAAGAAAGAGTCTCAGTATGGGACATTAGAGTTTTACAAAATGCTTGTATAAGAACCTAAAACTTTACTCCCAAGAATATCTGGAATTTTCCAGTTAAAAAAGACTAGGGTAGCCTGGAGATATTTTCCTTGACAAAACTCTTAAGAGTAACAACAAATATTTGGAGATGTTAGGCACTGGAATGCATTATGGGATATGAGAGGTTGTTTGGCAGCTTGGCATAGTTTATCCTTACTTAGTGATCCTAATGCCTATTGGCCTTAATTTCATGGTTCATGGAAGATGAACCTGTTCTTACCAACTCTGTCATTATGATAAGTATCCATAACTTTCATGTGTTACATACATTGTGATCATCTAATTAAACTTATAAGTGCAGGATATTTTGCTCATGTACTCAGCCTGTCTTCTGAAGTGCAATATCCATTCTGCAGCCCAGGGATTGTATACTCTATACATAATCTCTGTGCTGATACAATGTTTTTAGTGATATGTACAGACAGTGGAATTGCTGCTAATCCTTTTGGTTACAGTAAATGAAATGTTGGAAAATGCTATTCCATTTACATACATAGTCACACATTTGTGCTTGCACAATATATTCTATTTTTCTGCTACAGTCTGTGCTGTACCACATGATCAATAATACTACATTTCTTGAGATGTATACTGATTATTTTATGCATATTACGCTCACCCCCTCTCACTGCCATACTGTAGAGTAGAATGTCTGCCACATTCCTACAGGTGATATATCTTGTTACGCAATATGTGCTATACAAATGAAGATATTTAGCCATTATATTCAGGATGACTAGGAAAAAATACCAAAGAATATTACAATCCATTATCAGCCACTGAACTGCTTGTATGGAAAAAATCTAGCTTACAAGGTGTATGAGATTTATCTGCACAGAAAGGGGGACAAAGTGGAAAATGGTTGTCTGTAGTTTATTTCAGTTTTGTATATGTAAATCAAATGCATAAAGTGTTATAAAGCAGCAGACTGTAATCCTGCCTTACTCTGTATTTTCAGCTTATTACATGGTACTTTATTGTTTATATGGGATGTGTAAGGGTTTGCTAGAATACAGCATCCAGCATATAGCACTAGAACTACTGCCACTTTTTGCAAAGGTCAAGGAGCTTGTACTAAGATGGGCAGGGCACACAACAATGACAGATCCATGTACTCTAAATGAATCTACCACAATGGTCATTCTGAAAAAAATATTGGATACTTATGTGACCATGGCCAGTATTGCCCTGAAGTGTGCCACATGGTAACCATTTATAATGTTGGGACCCGCTAGAGCAAGGCCTGAACTATGGAGACCGAATGGTTGAAAGATCGGACTTAATATACTAAGTCTGAGATGCCATTTCTCGGAATATTCCCTTTTCTCCAAGGTATGGTAATCTTGGAGTTGGTATATATAAGTTTGGGGGAGCATTGGAGGCTTGTCCTCTCTACAAAAAGAAGTTTTAAAGAGATGAGAGATTTTCAAAATTTGCTCTTCTTCCATTTTTTTCAGACTTTTTTTTTCCACACTCAGCATTCTGAGTGTTGACATTTCAATAGGGAGCCTTGCCACATGTAGACATGAAGCAAAAAAAATATGGTAAGAACTATAGAGAAATAAAATGTTCACAACACCAAAAAAAAGAAAAGAAATATACACATGTAGTTGCAACATGTTGTAAATTACAGACGAGGAGCACGGAAGAAAGAAACTGACATGTACAGCAGCAACAGCTGATATTCATCATCATGTGAAGTTCTAAGGGTGCAATCTGCAGAATATAAGAATGCCCAGGGTGATGCATTCCTGCATAATCCTTTCATTAAATAGGATACTGGCACATGTAAAAAAGTGGTTAAGCTTGTATAAAATGTGTAGTGGATTAGCAATATTTATGTTGATGCTAAATGTGTGAGTCAAAGACGTGAACTATCAATAAGGATTCATAAATAAGCAATATGCAATACTCTGACGTCCTTTTGCAATGACTGCAGTTGGATGAAAACTTTAATAAATTACTAGATTCTAGAACAACAGTGCCATCTGTGCACACATTTGTTTATCTATCTCAGTTTAATGCTGATTACCTTTCACTGGGCTATTAGAATATTAATACAGCATATATAATCCTTGTGACTTTCCATTGCTGCAATGTAATGCTCTTGTTCTTAAATGATATTGTTTATAGGCACATGCATTCCCATGGAAATATCTTAGTTTGTACACTAACTGGCTATATCAATAATGTTATATCATTGCACTTATGTACTATGCCGCGGTGGTACAGCGATAGCATTGCTACCTCACAGCAAGAGATTCTCCCGTTCGATTCTCAGCTGGGCTAGGGAGTGCCTTCTGTGTGGAGTCTGCATGTCCTCCCTGCGGTTGGGTAGCGTTCGAAAGACATATGTGTGTAAATGGGCGTGCCTTCGTTGAAGGTTGGGTGTCGAGCTGGCACCTCGGCATTTCGTAAAAATCTACCGCCAATCATTAGCGGACCAGAGTTCTGCTGTGGCGACCCCTTACGGGGAAAAGCCGAAAGACAAACAAACAAACATTGCACTTATGTACTATATAACCATTTGAAATACTAGACATGTTAGTCATATTTTGTAAGGTCCTGATGTTATAACACACTATGAATGTTGTCTTCTGTCTGGGTAGCCAGTACAGACATATATTTTGAAAGGTCTCTTATGGCTGGGTTTCTGGATATCCAGAGGACAGATAATTTTAATGAGGATGCAAATGATGTCCTCTTTGAAGCCATGGCATACAGACCATGTGTAGGGTATAGCCACAAGAGACAATTTGTCAAGTACCACCACTGAGCAGATGAGTGACACTGGTGAAAAAAATACATCATGCAGACGTGTTGTGCATTGCTGCCAGACATGCATACCTGTGTAGTCAGAAAGCCAACTATGTTGCACACAGTGGTGGTTTGGACATTCTCAGCAAATGTCATTGAAGATGAGACATTTTTGGTTAATTATAGTGCTGAGACTAGCATGGCTGTGAGGCAGTGTGGTGATTAGTGCATAGAACAGCTGACAGAGAGCTGTCAAACATATGTGCAGTCAGCTTATTTATGGCTTGCTTATTATGTTTGATGTCATATGTGCTTGTGTCATAGCAGATTCTGGTGTTAATGATTGTACACTATACAAAAGATATATATATATATATATATATATCAACAGCTGGGTAAGGAAGCAATGACAGCTGTAGTTGTTTCCTGGATATATACTCTGAGTTACACTGTTACAAATTTATGCCACTTGAAATGTAAGTACCTCGACACTGCACACAGGGTCCCCCAAAGCACATACGTTTTAAGTCATTTTCACGATATCTAGATCTATATCTAGACAGATCTAGATTTAGTTGTCACCCCTATAACTATGTGCTGCATAAATATGTTTTGTAGATGGCATGAAGAATAATGTAGGTAACATACAGGAGGTGACCTGTGTTTGGAGTTTTTGTGGACAAAAAGGTAAACATAAGACTGGGAAGGAGAATATATGTAAATTAATATTACTACTTAAAATATGATCTAATACAGACATCTAAAAAACAGATACATGCAGTTTGTGACGCAACATTGATAGTCAGGTGTTTGAATTGTACGATGGGGATAACCCTTGTGCAGAGCAGAGGGTAGCTGCATGCCCCTCATAATAAATCCCATTTCAGTATTACACAGGACCATGAGGACAGCTCATCTCATCCCACAATGGTAGAATAACATCATGGAAGGGGAATTCTCGGATGTCCTTTGACCAGTGGCAGCTCACAGTCTTGTGTAGGTATCAAATAAATTGTGAAAATGCTACTGAAATTAACAATCCATATGAGAGCAGCTGTATTTGTGATTTGAAACCATAGAGCAATGCCATTCAATGCTGAAAAATGGTTTAATAAATTTAAAACACTTGTAGTCCAAAAAATGGCAGGTAGTTCCAGTGTAAAAAACTCTTCTTTATTCAATAACAGATGTATAAGCACTTTCACAGATAACTTCTGTGTCTTCAGACACAAATGCATGCCGTCTACTGTGTAACTTACATACCTTGAACCAACTAATTAAGTCACAATAAGTATAAACATTCAGTCCTTCACTGTATAAACATGATTCTAAAAAGTATAATGCATAACAAACACATGTATAAAGAATACATATATAAAAATACACATATAAATATACAGACATAAAAATGTGCTCAAATATAAACATATACTGTTAAAAATCTCTAATACTTAATATAAGTAAGCATGTCATAAAATGACTTAACATTTAATTTATTCAGTGGTCTTGCTTCAAGTTTTGGTCTTATGGGTATCCTGGTGTTTAACCCATGCCCAGAATCTGCTTTCAGTCTTATAATCCATTTTGCCTCAAGCTGTTCTGTCCTGTTTCTAATGTCCCCCATTTTGATGTTGTCATATATTTTACCTATAACTAAAAAAGTAAAATTGTGTGTGTTGTCATTCACTGGGATATGTTTAGATAATGCACTAACATCACTTTTTTCTGTATCTGGTACGTGTTCCTTGATACGATCTCTAAGGGCTCTATCTGTTTTTCCCACATAGAAACAAAAACATACTGAACATTGGGCTAAATAAATATGTTCTGAAGCACATGTAGCTTAAATGTTAAATACATATTCCCTGCCTGTGTTAGGATGTAAAAACTTATTACTGTTACTTATATATTTACACATGGAACATCTCCCACATGGACAAGTCTGTCCATCTCTTTTCCTTATATTTTCATTCTTAAAATAACAAAGTCTTATCTTTAAAGAGTGCATAGTCTTACGTGCAATACTTGGTCTAGGTTCCAGTAAGGAACTAATCTCTTTATCTGTCATCAAAATTGCCCAATGCTTCTCAATTATGTTTTTATACAGCCTCATATCAGTGGAATAAAACAGGGGAAATCTTATTTTATTTTCTGTCTTTTTTTATATGTTGCATATACTGACATATTATTCCTTTTAGAAAAATATGGTCTAAGATTTCTTTGGTTTATATACATTCACAATCAAATCAAGTTACATCACTTTCTGTTGAATTCATCTTGTTACATCACTTCCTTTTAAAGCTAAACTAATTTTTGAAAATACACTCACAAACACACTACCAAATATTACAAAATTTACATAAATCTTGAATAAAACTTCCTTATGTTAGTCATATGTACACATCAACTGTTTATAATGTTTTTAAAATATATAACATTCAATATAACAAAACTGTATACATCAGTCACAATCTGGCATATTTTATTTTCAATACTGCCCCTATAGGCATGTTGTCCATACCTGTCGACCTCTTAGAGCAAAAAATCTGGACAAAGCGTAAAATGATGGGGGGACAAATAGGGACAGATTTCAAATATTGCTCTTACAAACTTAGAAAGTTGATAGAATAATATGTTTTTCATTAGCATGAATTTTCTGGTGTGGAGTTAAACTCAAATGTTTGTCATTATTTAATTACTTCAATCCAGAAAAGTACAGATTTTAGGAGGAACACACCAAAAATATGACGCAAAAATCTGGACATTCTGTGAAAATCTGTAGAGTTGAGAGGTATGATGTCATTTAAACCACGAGGATTGGTAGCATCTAATCAGGTTGCCAATAAAGTTCATTATATTCTATTTTTGTTTCCCACTGGCTCTCATTGAATCACTGGGAATATTTTCAATTACAAAGAACAGAAAAGTGCTATTTTAACATGCCTTAGTAGGTTTGTACAAGGCATTTGTCTCTACCTTGTTTTTTGATATCATATAAGCACTCACACACACTCTTTTTTAATAACCTTTCTGTTTTCCCAACATAAAATGATGGGAAAATTTTACAACAAACGATGTAAATGACTCCTCTACTTATACAACTGTAGAACTTTTTACTGCCCAATATATTGCCATTTGGGCCAACTTTTATTTGATTTGTATCAAGATGCTTGGTTTTGTCAGATTTCTGGTATACAACAATCCTTTTGATTGTACCATTACTTACTACTACTTATCATATAGCTAGTTGCATAACAGTGCTAAACATGCCTTTGCAGACACTACTCAACCTATTTAACTTAAGTCTAGCTACTGGCTTTGACTCTGATGAGTAGTAAACTGCAGTGATGATGCCCTTTGATAAGGATGACCTTACCACTAACCCTTGGTAGTTACAGTTCTATCAGAATTAGGAAGTCTTATCTGCAAAACCACGGGGTATATTATAACTAACCACATAAATTGTGATATTAAGGCTCTTGTTTGACTTGACCGCCAACAGTTTTGCTTTGTGAAGGGTAGATCCTGTCTAGTTAACCTGGCAAACTTCTTCAGAAGAGTTACAGAGGCTGTAGATGGTGGCCAAGATGGTGTAGCTTGACCTGGTGAATATCTTCAATACAATTCCCCATGCTGGCATCATACAAGCATTCATTTCTTTAAAAATCAACCCATTTGAGGTAAGCTAGATAACAAACTGGCTTAAAGACAGATCCCACACAGGGCAAGTTGCAGATGCCTCATCATGAAGTATGAAAGTGGTCAGTAGTGTCTCTCTGGTCTCAGGGATCTTGTGTATTTGGTATTTACTTCTCAGATCTCCAAGTAAAAAGCCAAGACCTCTGGCACTTAAAGTGTGTAGATGACTGCAAATTAGAGGTTATTAAATCACCCTATGATACTCAAACTCCCCTGAATAAACTCTCCCAAGTAAACCCTTGGTGTACTAAAAGTGAGCTCAAACTAAATATTAAAAAGTGTAGCATCACTTTGTATACAACCCCTCCTGTCATCATACTGTACATCCTACACACCGCTACAAACTCAGGGATCTAAAATCTTGGGCCGATAGCTCCCTCTCTTTTGGCGATCATGTGACATCAGTTGTCAGGAAATCCTTTTATTTAGTCCACCTGATTGCCAAGGGAATATCATCACAGTCTTAACAGGCAATCACTCCCTTATAGTCAGCATTGATCAGGCCAATTATCAAGCACAATATCCCCCTTTAGGATGTATCTCATTAACTATATCAGACAATTAGGCCCTAAAGTTTCCTAAGCAATTAAATCACAGGTCTTAATTCCCTGAGCTACCAAGAGGGGCAAAAAACTCTCTCCCTTTATTCAGTGTCCATTGCACCATTACAGGTCTAGTTGTCCTGGACCTCCTGTTTCTCCACAAGTCCAATATCTTCACCAATATTTGAACCAGGGACTTAAATCTTCAACAGATAAATATAGCGCATTGGTCAGGCATGCTTATAAGTCAGCACCTCCCAAGCCTTTGGAATAAATTTCCCATACATGTTACGCAGTGTGATTAACTATCTTACTTTAAACATAAACTAGTGACTGGATGGGTATCCACAAATTTACTCTGGGTTGTACTGGTGTGGCTGTCATGGAAAAAACAGATGCTACCTCAGGGAGTGTACTAGCAAAGCATGAATTGTCATAAGATTTGTCATCCTTGGAGAATCTATGAATCTAAACTGCTTTTATGCCTTACTCTCATAGCTTGTCAGGACATCTCTGCCTACACTTAATGATCTTGAAACAGTATAAAATGGGTTTAAGAGAATGAATGAATGAATGAATAAATAAATAATTAAATAGAACAAAATGATTACTACATTATAAGTCAGTCTGGATACAGTGAAATGTACCTCTATGGAAAATTTTACCTCAAACAGGCTATTAGGAGAGCGAAAACCTATCCTGGTACTCAGTGGATGAAAGGAAAATCACTCAAGTCTTCACCAACTTACGGAAATTAAACTGCACTTGTAGAACATATGCCTCAACTGTATGAAGTATCTACATGAATTCAATGTCTTATTTTACTTTTGTAAAGTGTTGTGTCTACTGCTGTTGATACTGGATTGTGTCTGAAAGGGTCAATAGAACAACTCACTTACCTGGTAAACAAACAGCAAACCAATCAATAAACAAACAAAAAAAACTGTCCAGAATTTTGTAAGAACATGCCTGATTTTGTCTCCTATTTTTGTCCTGTCCCTTGTAAAATATTTGATTTTTCTGGTAAATCACTCAGGGTAATACCTATCAACTCTTCAAAAATTTGCAGAATATCCACATCACTGCCTCACATTTTAGGTCTGTTCTTCATAAAATCTGGCAAAGCACTGAAGAACCAAACCACCAAAGAATATGAAGTCTCAGACACAAATATTTAATTATTTAGTGAGCTCAGTAAATACTGAAACATCCGAGTCTCAGACTTTATATCCTCCAGAAAATGAATATTAGTGTAAAAACCATTATTCTAGCTGCTTTCTAATTTTATAAGAGCAATATTAAAAATCTGTTCCTGGTTTGGGCCCTTTATCTCCCCCATAATTTTTGGCTTTGTTCAGATTTCTTAAGCAAAGGTTGAGAGGTATGCAGAGGATTACAGTCAGTCACTAATGCCAGATATAAGTTTCATAGTTTTAGTGTTCAGAAAATGCATGTTGATGCGAAAACTGTTCTGTTAAAATTGTAAATGAATAAGTAATAGTTAAAAATTGTCCCTAGATTTGAGCCTTTATTCTGTCTCTGATGACTAGTAAACTTATTTATCATTTTATTGACTGGGAGAGTTTGACTAGGACAGAGCCTATTTTCAGCAGAGGCTTGGGGAGAAACGCTCCAGATGCATATCTTTGGATTGTGGGACGAAACCCACATGAAAAAAGGGAGAACATGCAAACTCCACTCAGAAGGCACCCCAGTCGAGAATCGAATCAGAGAACCTCTTGCTGTGAGGTGACAACATTAACCGCTGCACCACTGTGCCACCCAACTGAACTGCTAATAAATTGATCAGTATGCCTTAGAAACACTTGCATAGGCGTTTCCATGGTAACTGTGAGCTCGGACAGCCAGAAAAAGATGATTTATTACTCAAATTGTAATTTTTCTAACTGCCTGAGCTTTCAGTTTCCTTGGAAATACAAATTCAAATGATTCCATATAATCACTACTCCAGTAGCACTTTCAGGGTACATTGGGCAACTGTTGATAGTGGTGGTGGGGGCTCTCCGCCTCCCTCATCCTATGGTTCTGGCACCTATGTATGAAAGAGGGTTTGCAGTCTGCAGTCACATATGAACTATGAATCTAGAGAAAATTAAATTAAATTCATCTTTGCATTCTGAATTGTGTTCCGAACTCATGAGCAAGGTTATCAGTTATTCATTACATACTTCCAGAATGTGGACTATATGAACACTAAGAAAATACACAATCTAGCATTTGGGCTAGTCCACTTACTGCAAAGAACTTGTACTACTGACAGGTTCATTTATTTGGTGTTTTAAGTTTGGACTCTACTTAATTTGCTTTACTGCAGAATAATCATAATGGCTGGAAATTAGACCTTGCAAGTTGTTAGTCTTCCTGAAATATTTACGCACGAAAAAGGAATGCAAGTGTAAAGAATACTTCTGCCCATAAAGAATAAGTGAAATCTGTGTAGTTTTAGCATGACTGGTATGGCTGGACTATAACATCTAAAAACCGGTCAAACTTGTCTTAGAAAGCTATTCATTTAATTACTTATAATTACAGATGTAAGTAAATCTGTCTTTATCTTTTATTCTTACCGCCAGACCTGTGTTTGAGAATCATTTAGTGGCAATCAAATAGAAACAGCTAATAAGCTAAAAAAACAAGACATTCCACTCAAACATTACAGCTGATGCTGTGTGCACCTTTAAGGGCTATTACTCTGCTAATGTGGATTACTACATCAAAATATTCATCTCTGCTTACACCTTTAACCCCTAAGTTTGTTGCGGTTTTCTGGGTTGTACCTAAGCTCCAAAACACAGACCTTGTATTATTTGCTGTTGAACTGGCCTTGTTCCATTTCATACTTTAGAAATGAGTGAGATCATACATCTTACTCCAGAAAGATTTACAATGCCTCAGAGGATGACTCTGTCCCACCTTTTTCCGGTAAGCCTAATAACTGTGTAAGACATGCTTTCCTTTGTTATACAACTGCACCAAAGAAAAATGAAAAATGAAAGTACTTAAGTCTAAAATGTGGGATTTCATCCCAAGATGTAGTGTGCTTTGTCTCCAGCTTGTCATATAACATTATATACAATATTGTTCATGTCAGTATGATGCTATAAACATGGTCTTGTAGTATTTAATATTGTAACATTTGCACTCTTTCTTTCCATTCCATCTTTTGATGCAAATCTGCTGTTTGACCTGCTAACACTCAATCACGCCATAAAAAAAATGATAGTTTAAGCAAGCCACTTGTTATCCTGTGTCTTATGAATAGCACTGCTAATCAGAAAATTTGCCATAAATACTGGGGGAGCCGCAGTGAAAGGAAACGTGATTGTTAGCAGCAGGTGGGAAAGCTCAGTGTCTTTCCTTATGTTGGCCTCTACTCTCAAAACTGCACCTAAGCTGTATTACAAGTTGCTCCTGGAGAACCTCTATGGACTAGCATATTGCTGGCTCACATATTACAATACACTGCAGTGAAACTCAGTGACATAAAATCTCTGCAATGAAGATACATGACGGAAGAGTCAGTGATAAGTCTTAAGTATGCTTGTTGGGCCTGGTATGCAATCCCTACCACTATGTCCTTTTCACATATGTTGACATC
Source organism: Protopterus annectens (assembly GCF_019279795.1). NCBI lineage: Eukaryota > Metazoa > Chordata > Ceratodontiformes > Protopteridae > Protopterus > Protopterus annectens. The sequence continues at coordinate 883,418,978 of NC_056730.1, read as the reverse complement.
AGTTGCTCACTTGGATGAACAAGAGGTGGCCTGAGGGTGCACCCACCCCAGGCCTTCAGTGTGGCTCACCACCAAGGCCTCCCACATGCCCAGCCTGCAATCTTACTCACTTCGAATACCAGCCTTCACCAGAACTCAGTGGGATCTCCATCCAGCATGCTCCCTTCCCTCAGAATAGACTCACCCATCCTCCTTACCTGTGCCACTAACAAAGTTTTGATTTGCAAACTACCTCAGTAGAATTTGTGACACATAAGTAATATGCATTGAATACTAAATGTCACTATTCATGTGCTAATCTGTCAGTATGCACCCAAGGTGTGACTGTACTTCCAGTTTGTGTTCTACTTTGCTCTGTGCAGGTAAATGGGGGACTGTGTAGCTGAAACAGCCAGCTGCATCACCTAGTGGTAGGGAAGGTTTATACAGCTGGCTTATGTAGAGACAATACACTATACAATGACAAAAGCAAAATGACAGATTTGGCACACACGATAGGCTAAGTCAGAAGTATTCGCATTTTATGCATGCTTACATTTTATCCAAATCAAGAGAGATATAACAGGAACAAACCTGATAGTTTGAGAGAATGCAATTCTAAAGAGATGGATACAGGATTAGGTGCTGTATAATAGAGCTATGTTAAATATAGCATTTTCAGCATTACTTGCAGTGAACACAGATCTGTTGTGTACAGTTCATTTGTATTTACTGAATATGGTCCCAGTCTGAAAGATACACTGCAGTAGGTGTAGAGCAGTTGTAGGGTTGTTAGTTGAGTTAAGTATGTTCTACTAGCTACAGCACAGAGGGGAAAAAGTTGTTTAATGAGTCAGAAGGTTAATAGCAATTAGTAGCATGGTTAGGTGGTACCATGCAGCCATGTACATTGCCATCTGGAATAGAACAGAAAGTCTGAGTGAGTAAGTGAATGTTTGAATTTATTTAACATTTGCTTACTGGGAAAGTCCAACATAGAATGAGCGGTGGGTTGGGGAGACGCATGTCTTTGTAATATGGGAGGAAACCGGAGTGCCCAAAGGAAACCCACATGAATGCAGAGAGAACATGCAGACTCCGCACAGAAGGCACCCCAACTGAGAATCAAACTGGAGAACCTATTGCTGTGAGGTGACAACACTAACCGCTGCACCACTGCGCCGTCCAAAGGACATTTTGTGTAGCTGTTACCAAGGCAGTTTGTTCCACAGACTAAATACTAAACTGGTGTGAGGGAGGACAGTAGATGCACTGACATTTCTATTAGAGACATACCAGTTCAGGCTTGACTGCCATGTAGGACATTTGTCAGGCTAGCATAAGATACTATGAACTGCTCCTAAATGGGTCACATTTAGATTCTAGTGGAACTCTAGCCATTCTGTTAAAAGTAAGGGGAATATAATGACTGGTGTGAGATGAGTGACATTCAGCAAACATAGTTATTCTGCTGAATATGTGCTCCAGTTTGTACATTCCGTTAGTATGTAGGTTTGTTATGATACTTGAAGGATACAATAAAATTGGGAAGAGGAAAGCCAAAGCTGCAGTAATTATGTTGTGTGTATCCTAAATCAACTGGCCATGCACTGAAGGCACATCTCTGATTAGTTTATAGAACAACTGTCTCAATTAATTATTTTTTACAGTAGTGTGCCCAGCAGGTAAAGGCAGGGAGATTGTCACTGAAGTTATCAGCAATAACATCCACAGCTGAAATTTTGTTTGAAAGTATGAGAGTACCCAATGAAAAATGCTTTTCCTCTTAAGACTCCTTTTCCATTCTTGTTAGTGAAACAAGTTGTGCTTGTCTGAACCACTTAGAATGAAAGCGTGCATTTATAAAGGCCTTTCAATATAAGTTAAAGTAACCCATTGCTATTAGCTCACCTCTCTTGCTAACATATTGCCATGATAGTATCTACTCTCTTTCTTTCAGAGATCCACAGCATTTAATCAGATATGCTGCAACCTTGACAATTATGAAAAGTGGGACTTTGTGTGAACAGAGTTCCTAGATGACTTAGACTCAAGGATAGTCATGGAGGATGAAGTCATATTTCTGAAATTGCAAGAATATCATGGTTGTAGAGACTGAGCGAGTTTTCAAGTAGATAAACTTTGTTACAAAAAATCAACATTTTTATGCACTAAATTTATGTTGGTGGTTAAAGTCTAAAGTCTTGTAGGTATATTCAAAATATTATTGATAATAAATACAAGATTTGGATGGACTCTACCATAGAGAAGAACAAGTGTTGGAGTGAACAACTTGAGATGCACCTCCCTGGACTACATGAAGACGGACATCATTGAGCTCTCTGATCATGTGCCACAGGCAGGTATGTCCCTAGCCTTGAGCAGCATATTATGCTTGCCTACAATAATACCACAATATAAACAGAAAATCCTTGACTTCAATTAGCTTAGTTTCTGGAGTCATTCTAATGGGGTCCAGTTTCTGTCAACTTGGGATGACATGATCAATAGACCTCAATGCTTTGCCAGAGATGGCCTTCATCTGCCACCCCTGGCATTTTGGCTATTGCAAAGGCTTTTGTCACCCCCATAGTGCCTTTTTATGCAATGTCACAAGGACAAAATTTCCAATGTAAAACTTTCATCAAAAAACAATCTCAAGGCTATGCTGCTAAATGCTAGGAGTCTTAGCATGAAACTGAAGTCACTGGAAGCAGTCATCACCTTGGAAGACACGGACATCTGTGTAGTCATGGAGAGCTGGTTCAAGGGTGTGGAGAGAACCCCCAGTCATACCAGGTTACACCTCCTACCACATGTTCAAACCATGAATTGAAGACATGAAAATAAAAGGAGGCAGTGTGTCAATATTTATTAAAGATAAATACTCCTCCAGATTGGTTAAACAGTATGATTCCCTGGAGATACTTCAGGTGCAACTAACTGTTGGTAGGACACCTATTCAAGTCATTGCTAGCTACAGGACCCCCCTCCATGAATCAAGACACCCACCTGCCTATATGGATCAACTGGCATCCATCAAAATACATCCAAACACCATGATTCTGTGTGATTTTAATTACCCATCCATTGACTGGGTAAATTACTCATGCTCAAACTCACTTGCCCAAAGGTTTCTCAAGTTAATTAACTCCAACATCCTGGACCAGCTGGTGGACACCCCAACGATGGGCACCAACATCTTGGATCTGGTGCTTACCAATATGGGGGAACCAATGTAGCACCCCCACTCTGAAGTCCTCCCTCATCAGGGCTGACCACAAATCAGTCTCATTTGAAGTAACTATCACACTGCCCCTCCCCCCAGCAGCAACTAAACTAAAAAACTTCTCCAGAGCAGATTATATCCTTCTAAGGGATGATATAAATAGCTTCACTGCACCACCCCATCAGATGGAACTGGCAAGTATGCCGAGTCCTACACCAATGCTTTTTAAAACACCTGTATAACTGCACTGACATGGATGTACATGATAGGACCAAAACAAGCTCTTCAAGGAAAAGTAAACCTATGTGGTGGATAACTGCCATTAACAGGCTTTACAATAAGAGGAAAAAATTGTTGCCCAAAGTAAGAGGGAGTGTGCCCTAAACTGGAAACACTCCCTCCTTAGCTTAAACAATCAAATAAGTCTTTTTTTGAAGTCTTCCAAAGCAAACTATGAATCCAAATTAGTGTCCTCAACTAAGGACAACCATTAGACATTCTTTAGTTGTATCCGTAGCCTAAAAGGTAAGACCCAGATTTGTAGCAAACTGGTAGTTAATGATTCCATATACAATGAGCCTGTGAACATAGCAAACCTATTCGCCGACAGGTTCTGTGAAAACTTCATCCCACTATCCCCACCACACATACCCCATTACATTCCTTTCACCTGTTCCACACCTTGTATCTCTAAACAGCAGGTCATAAATTCCCTCTCTAAGGCCAAAAACACAGCATCTATGGGACCCAATAATATCCCAGGCTGTGTCCTACATGGGCTCCAACAAGAATTAACAACACCATTGGGTACTCGTTTCAGTCATAGTCTAAGCACCGGCTTCATCCTAGCTGAATGGAAAATGTCCACCATTATCCATTCCACAAGGTGGTGCTTCCACTGACCCAGTGAACTATAGACCCATTAGCCTGACTAGCCTTATCTGCAAAGCCATGGAGCGAATCATCATGGACCTTTTCAACAAAGATACAGGTAATCTCCAAACACTTGACCCTACTCAGTTTGGATTTGTCAAAGGGAGATTATGCCTGTTAAGCCTGTTGGACTTCTTTGAGACAGTCATCAGAACCCTGGATGAGAGGAAAACTGTGCATACAGCCTACCTGAACTTGGCCAAGGCTTTTGGCACTATTTCCCACTCAGGTATTATTGACAAACTCACCCAGCTAGGTATCAACCCTTATATCATTTGGTGAATTGTTAACCGGCTCACTGATAGAACCCATACAGTCAAAATAGGGGAATCCATCTCCAACAGCAGACCCACAACCACTGGTGTTCCACAGGGATCAGTTCTGGGACCTCTACTGTTCAGAATATATTTCTCCGAAGTATAAGCAAAAACTAAAGTCTGTGGCTGACAAAGTTTACTGAGGACTGCAAACTGGGAGCAGTCATAGAATCCCTAAACGATGTCAACATCCTGCAAGAGGGTCTTATGCAAACAAATGATTGGTGCCAAAGTCACGGTCTTAAGCTGAATGCAAAAAAATGTATTATCATCCCTTCCAGTAAGAGCGATTTTCTGGCTAACTACCACATCAATAGAAACACCCTAAACGCACACTCAGTGGTGAGAGGCCTGGGCACACAGGTTGACAACAACCTTACCTTTGATCACCGTGTCACA
>NC_056730.1:883371621-883409121 GCF_019279795.1 Protopterus annectens | reverse complement strand
GAAATATTGGAAAATGATACTTCCAAAATGATGCTATTTGCCAATGATATGCTACTAAGACTCCAACTCAAAATCAACTCCAGAAGGCTTAGATTTTTATCATAAAGCTATTTCAGTCATACTCAGGTCTATACTTTAATACTTTAAAATCCAAGTTTATATTTCTAAACATAAAAAGGAAATTACAAACACACACAAAAAATATCATAGGTAAAAAGATACTTCCTTTGAATATTTAACTATAATGAATACTATTGAAGAAATAATAACTCCAAATTATATAAAAATGTAAACAATCTCAAGCCTATCCAATAGAACAAAACTATAATATACTTTGATGACAGATTTCAATCAATAAAAATTCCTATGGTTTCCAAAAAAACATAGGGTAGCCCTACATCATCATACTAAACATTGGAACTTAGGAGGTATTAACTTTCCTGATGTAGATACCTATGTTAAAGCAACACTGTTTTAAAACTATCCTAAATTGGCTTGATTCTATTTATAACTCAAATGGGAAAACCTTGCATTTCAATATACTTAATACTAATGATGAGTTAACAAGAAATAATAGCAGTTTAACTCAAAGTAAATTCTTTTGGCATTATCTATTGTAACAACATACTATATAATTCTCTCTACCTGTCACCCTTTTCTTTTATGAACCACATCTTTAATTCTTTCTGAAATATTCCATTTAGTATAACCAATTTTTTTCTTTAATAAAGTCTCCACACTTAAACTTAACTCCTGGGAGACTAAAGACTGTTCTTGATCGTATCAATATTTTAAAGATCTTAAAGTAAAAGATCTTCAACAGCTTATAAATGATTATGATTTGGATCCTCAAAGAGTGGTTAATTTTACAGAATATTAAATATAAGCTCAAGACAAATGTTTATTTCTTCCACATTCATGTCATAAAGAAAATCCTAAACTATTCAACTTCTCTGTGACATATTATACAAAACAGCTAAGGTAGAAAACCTGATCTCTAAATTATATAAAATTATGATAGCGTACAACACTAATTTAATTGAAAATTTGTGGAAACATGTAACATTGGATCATAACTCTTTACTTAATCAAGAGCAGAAATCCCAAATATTAAAATCTATTAAAACACATCTTGGTCTCAACATTGTTGTATCTTTCCTTTGAAATTTTGATACAGATCTTTCCTAAGTCCAAATAGAATGGCTAAAATAATAAAAATAACACCTTTAAATGTTGGAGGTATACTAAGATTTGTAATGCAGGTTGGACGCATACATTTGTGACCGTCCTTCTTTGGAACTTTTTTTGGAATTCCATAGAAGACTTTATGAAACCTTGATGGTTAGATTCTTTTTCTTTAAATATGTTTTTAGTTGTATTTGATATAAATGGTAATCACAAGTTGTATACTTATCTGCTCTGGACCATTTTGGCAGAGTCAAAGAAAAGTATCACTAAGCACTGAACATCAGTTTTACTGCCATCTTTTAAAGAATTTTATTTTTCTTTAAAATTAAGTAGCCTTAACTGGAACTAAAAAGAAAGCAGGTTATTTCCTAAGACACTTGTCAAGATTCACTGAATAAAAGTACTATGCCTAGTTGATTTATTTCAGCAGGACTCTGCCTTTGAATTTGCTTCTCAAAGTGTTTATTGTTTATATAACTTTTAGTTATGTACTCACCATAACTTCAGATGTTTGGGATCCATCTCGCCTACATTCTGACTGATGGGTTCGGAGCCGATCTCTCGGCTCCGACTCGGCACGCTTATGCTATAGAGCGAGGCCTCTAATTGGCTGAGCTATCTTTATCCCAGGATGCACCACCACTAATCCCCCAGATCTTGTTTGTCCGCATTCATGCACACATGCACAGCTTGTTTATATAACATTGTTAGATGTTTCAAGATGAAACAGGATTCGGACCGTCTGATATCCTCTGATCTCCAAGGAAGGGGGAAGGAGGGTGGGTTATTAGAATGAAGCGAGATGGATCCCAAACATCTGAAGTTATGGTGAGTACATAACTAAAAGATGTTATGTGATCCTATCTCGCCTACATTCTGACTGATGGGACAGCGTCCCTAGCACCTAAATCCCGGGTGGCTCATTGGAAAACACTCCTGAGTACTGTGGAACCAAATGACGCTCGTCCTCTAGATGCCACATCTAATTTGTAGTGAGAAATTAAGGTGTGCGGGGAAGACCATGTAGCCGCAGCACAAATGTCACCAATAGCAAGCTTAGAATGAAATGCTACCGAAGTAGCCATAGCCCTTGTAGAATGAGCCTTGACAGAGGTGGTAAGCTGTTTGTTAGAATAAATATAAGCTTGAGTAATACAGTCCCTGATCCATTTGGCAATAGTGACCTTTGTGACAGCGTTGCCCAATTTGTTTTCTGCAAAGGATACAAACAACTGATCTGTTTTCCTTGATTGTTTGGTCCTATCTAAATAAAAACGTAACTGTCTGTGGACATCTAGTGTGTGGAAAATAAACTCCGCTTTATTGGAGTATTTTGGGAAAAAAACTGGAAGCTCTAACGATTGTTGCAAGCATAAAGTAGAACAAACTTTAGGAACAAAAGAAGGATTTGGTCTGAGGGACACCCTGTCTGTATGAAAACCAAGCACGGGGTTTCACTGACAAAGCTTGAAGTTCTGAAACCCTTCTGGCTGAAGTAATCGCCACTAGAAAGGCTGTCTTCCATGATAGAAACTTTAGATCACAGGTAGCTGCCGGTTCAAAGGGGAAAGAAGTCAAGGCACGCAACACTAAATCGAGATCCCATGGAGGTACAGGATGAGAAATCGGAGGTCTTAATAGAGCAGCACCTTTCAAGAAGGTCTTACACAATCTGTTGCTCATTAAAGGTGGGTCTATGGATTCATGAAAATTAGAAATCGCTGCCAATTGTACTTTGATGGTAGAAACTGAAGAGCCTTGATTGAAAAGAGAGGTCAGGAATTTGAGTACTTCTGCCACGGGAGTAGAAATGGGGTCCAGGCCCCGGAGTTGAGCCCAAATAGCAAACCTTTTCCATTTGCTAGAATACAGTTTCTTCGTAGCAGACTTGTGGGCTGAAGATAATATGTGCACAACATCTGGGTCCAGTGCATGTCTCCTGACTATCGTCGGAAGAGGAGGAGCCAGGCCGTCAATTTTAAGGTGTGTAGGGACTGGTGTAGTAGTCCCGACTGATGAATCAGTAGGTCTGGGACCTGGTCCAGGAACCATGGACCTTCCAGAGCATGTTTCCGAAGATAGGGAAACCACACTTGACGAGGCCAGTAAGGAGCAATTAAGATCATCTTGCTCCCTAAGAGAGATGCCTTTTGAATCACCCTGGGGAGGAGAGGAACAGGAGGGAAGGCATAAAGCAGGCCGGTGGGCCAGGGATGGACTAATGCGTCCATGGGGCTCTTCCCCGGAGCCGGGGTTAGGGAGAAAAATTCTTTGCACTTTGCATTCAGAGGAGTCGCGAAGAGGTCGCAACACGGAACTCCCCATTCGCTGAAAATCTGCCTTGTAACTGTCATATTCAGAGACCATTCGTGAGGAGAGAGGATGGTTCTGCTCAACCTGTCGGCTATGACATTGGACTTGCCCGGTATGTGAGTAGCCACTAGGAAGCGTTTGGTCGAGACTGCCCATTCCCAAACTCTCATCGCTTCTCTGCAAAGAGGATAGGATCTGGTCCCTCCCTGTTTGTTCAGGTACCAGACAACTGACATGTTGTCTGAGTGAACAGCAATTACGCCCTGAGGGAGATAATCGTGAAGGGCTTGAAGGGACAGGAGTACTGCCCTCATTTCTAGGATGTTGATGTGGAGGGGTCTCTTCCGGTGCCATTTGCCTTGGACTGACCTGCCCAGGGAATGCCCCCCCACCCCATCTGGGGGGCGTCCGTGGTCAAAGTGGCCGCCGAAGGAGGAAGAACAAAGGGTCGTCCCTGATCCAAATTGGAGGACACTAGCCACCAGCGAAGGTTCCGTTTGCAAGATTCTGTGATCCATATGAGATGATTGAGAGGGAGTTCCTGAAAGGACCACTGAGTTGAAAGAAGCCACTGGAGGATTCTCATGTGTAACCTTGCCAAGGGAACTAGCAGAACTGTGGCAGACATGGATCCCAATAGCTGTAGGACCATTCTGGCTGGGGCTTTGGAACTGGGGAGTAAGGCTCGAACCTGATTTTGAATGGTTTGAATTCTGTCTGCAGGTAGATAGACCCGCATCTGGTTTGAATCTATCTCTACCCCTATGAATCTTATTCTTTGAGATGGCCGCAACACAGACTTTGGCCAATTGAAGGTGATTCCAAGGAATTGCCCAGTGATATTGTGGCTTGCAGGCTCCGTAGAAGTAGATGCTTGGAGGTGGCAGTTAGGAGCCAGTCGTCTAGGTATGGAAACACCTGGAATCCTAGACTTCTCAGGTGAGCAGTCACTACTGCCAAGCATTTGGTGAACATCCTGGGGGCTGTGGTGAGACCAAAGGGCAGCGCACGGAACTGAAAATGACTGCCTCCTAGGCTGAAGCGCAAGTGTCTCCTGGACGTTTGATGTATTCTGATATGATAATACGCGTCCTTGAGGTCTATGGAGCACATCCAAACACCTTTCTCCAACAATGGGAGAATGGTTTGTAGAGTGACCATTCGGAACTTGGACTTCTTGACTGAACGGTTTAGGTTGCTTAGGTCCAAAATGGGCCTCAAGTCCCCGGTCTTTTTGGCACCAAAAAGAATCTTGAGTAAGTCCCTAATCCGATCTGGTCTGCGGGGACCAGTTGGATGACTCCTTTTTGCAGCAGCTTTGAAATTTCTGAGGCTGCGGTATCCCGTTGACTGGGTGGCGGGTCCGGGATTTGTTTGGACTGGGGGGGGGCAAGAGAATGGGATGGAGTAACCTCCGGCGATAATTCGAAGCACCCATCGGTCCTGAGTGATCCCTTCCCAGGCCTTCAGGTGCTTGAACGACCCCGACTGGCTCCGGAGCAGCACAGTCGGGCAATCCCTCAGGGACTATGAAAAGCTGAAGAGCCACGAAAGGACTCGCAGTCTCCAGTGTTGCGAGGGCCTCTGCCGCCTCTGGGACGGCATCTTCCGGATGAATTTCCCCCTCCTCTGCCTCTGGAGGGGAACCTTCCTGCTGAGGGGTAAGACTTCTGAGATCTACGGAACCACATCTTCCCTCCTCTTTTAGCCTTGGGATAAGGCCGAAAGGGAGTGGAAAATCGTGCCCCTATGGCAGTCAGAGTCTTACCCTCCTGTTCACAGCGGGTAAGTGTGTCTTTTACCTTGGGTCCAAACAGGGAGGACCCATCAAAGGGGGCGTCGGCAAATGAAGACTTAAAGGCCTCCGCGAAATGACACAGGCGGAGCCAGGCTTGTCTCCGTAGAGCGATGCCTGTACCTGCAGCTCTACTCGCCCCTTCGGCCGCATACGAAATGAGCCTCATGGACGAGTTCGAAATGGACGACATTGTAGCCAGCTGAGATCCAACCGTCTGGGCCAGCTCCTCAGGCAGGTTACCCAAGAGGGTATCGGATAGCTCCTTAATCAGATCCCTCTGAAATCATGTAAAGTGCGTCAGGTAGTTCAAAGACCTCAGTGTAAAGGCTGCTGAACTAAGGGTGTGCTTACCGTACCGATCCATGCTCCTAGACTCCTTATTAGGAGGATGGACGGACGTAGAAGCCTCTGCTACATCTTGCTGGGTAGCAGATGCCACCACCATAGCATCTACAGCCACACCTTTCATAAGGAACTCTCTATCCGGGGGCGCAGAGAGAAATTTGTTTGGACGAGCGGGCACCGGTTCCACAGAGTCTGGGTGTTCCCACGCCCTTCGACAGATCAAATCCAAGAGCTCGTCGAAGGGCGGAGACACCCAGGAGGCGGAGGGCTGAGCCCCGAAGGCCTTCAGGAACACCAACTCATCAGCAGAGGGAGGTTTGGACTGCCAGCCGCCTCGTTGTTTTAGGGCTTCTAGGATGTCTGCAAAGGAGACATCATCCGAGGATGACATGGGGGACCCCTCTGCATCATCGAGATCAGTGTCAGATGTCAAAGACTTGTCAGGGGAGTCAATGTGCTTCCTCTTGCACGTTTTCTTCCTGGGAGGTTCCTCCGAAGAGGCTTCAGAAGGACCTCCAGGAGGTGGAGAAACCCCAGCAGGGGTAACCTGAGGCCCAGGGGCTCCGCTGTCTACGGACAGGGGGACTGCCAATGACCCAGTCTCCAAATGTAGGGAAGGAGCTGGGGAAACTGTGGAGGTAGCCAAGGAAGATTTGGCTAAAGCACTCCTCATAGCCCTGAAGGCGGGACCACCAGAATCCTGGGAGGGTCCCCCCTCCGTGGCCACGACAGTGGACGGTACTCCCGCCGCCGACGCACCAAGAGGGAGACTTGGGAACGAAAGCATCAATCCCGAAGCCTCCCCCCCAGGGCCGAAGGAAGAAGTCCGTGCACTGAACTCCGACCCAAGAGCCGGAGTAGGAGCAAGGGTCGGGCCCGACCCTAACATCTCCACTGGTTCCACCAGCACCTGCTCCAACGGTGCCGAAGCTGTTGGAGGAGGAAATACAGTAGGGGGGTGGACCATCGGCTCCGAAGCCAAATGGGCTGGAGCCGAAACCATCTTTTGGAACACCGGAGACTGGAAGAGTCGAAAGAGCACCCTGTCGATGTCCGAATCAGACATCTTGGATGATCTCGAGGATACCGATCGGGCCCGAACCGATTTCTCCATCGGCTCCGAAGGGCTCGGGGACCGGCTCCGAAATGACTCAACAATTATCGGCTCCGAGGAAACCTTCAAGGAAGACCTCGGCTCTGAAACCAGAGGGGTCGAGGCTGGAGGCATCGAGGCAGACCGTTCCGACCTCGGCTCCGAATTCCGTGGAGCCGATGGAGAAGTCTGCTTAGTTTTCTTAGCAGTCGGTTCCGACTGACTGGTCGGAGCCGACGCTTTCCTCTTTTTAGAAGGAGATGGAGAGGAAGATAAAGCCTCCTCGAAGGAAGGCTTGATTAATCCTTTGAGGATTAATTTGTTTTTCCTCTCCTGGAGGACTCTGGAGGAAAACGCATGGCATACACTGCACAATTCCTGCAGATGTTTAGCACCAAGACAATAGACGCACGAGGAGTGGTCGTCCGTTATGGACATTTTGAAGCCACACCTCGTGCACTTTTTAAACCCGGAGGGTTTATGCTCTTTAGACATATTCAGGCTACAAAAAACAGATAACTACAGTAAACACTAAAGGGTTTGACACACAAGAACACAATTATTTATGCCACTAACTTAGTGTAAATAATTTAAACTAAAGAACTTTCTTTTTTTTTTTTTTTACACAAGATTGAGAAAGAGAAAAGGAAGAGGAGGGCCAAGACCCTCTAACTTAAACGGGTACTTGACCCACACACAATCACAAGAAGTAGTAACCACAGGGGAAGGCCCCTCTAACTTAAACGGAACCTTCTCTGACAGGAAAAAAACACCAAATTTTACCAAATCTTAGAAAAAAACACTCGTACACAAAGAATAGCCGTTAAAACAGCTTTTGGGTTTTATATGAATCAAATACTGACAGGAAAAAGGCCTAATATATAGTACTTAGCCCAGCCAATGTTGAGACCACGTCCAAGCTCTGTAAGCGGCAAACGAGATCTGGGGAATTAGTGGTGGTGCATCCTGGGATAAAGATAGCTCAGCCAATTAGAGGCCTCGTTCTATAGCATAAGCGTGCCGAGTCGGAGCCGAGGGATCGGCTCCGAACCCATCAGTCAGAATGTAGGCGAGATAGGATCACATAACATCATATATTTCTACTTACTATAGTGAACTTTACTTTCTGGAGTACAACAGTTTGTTTTAGTTAATATTTCACAAGCATATTATTTTCTTTACAATTGTAGTGTTGCTATTTACAACTGTACTTCTGTTTATATGTTAAAAAAAATTGAAGAAAATGAGAAAAGGTTGACTCACCATAAGAGCTTGCAACTCAGCTACCTTTCTTGCAAAGGTCAGAACAATCAGTAAAAATGTGTTTCATGTTAAGAACCTCAAGTCAGACAGATTAGCTTGTTCAAATGGATCAAGGATTAGCTTCTCTAAGAAAAAAATAATATTTGAAGGAAGAGCCACTGGTTTTCTTGGAAGCTTGTTATCCAAAACCCCTTTCAAGAATATTTTGACATGAGACTGCATTGAAAGAGGAGGCTCAATGGGCAGACATGCTGAAATGGCTGATAAATGAATCTTGACAGAGGAATAAGAAAGGTCATAGGATAGTAACTCACACAAATATTGTAAAACCAGAGAACAACTAACCCTGAGTGGGTGCCGATTATGCTTTTGGCACTAACTAGGAAACCTTTTCCATTTGCTAATATATAATTTTCTAGTAGCAGGGTTTCTTGCCTCTATTAGTACCCGATACATGTCCTCAGTAAACAGGTGCCTCAAAGGAATTAAAACCTTAACATCTAGACAGTCCATCGAAGATGACTGATATCAGGTTGTATCAAACACCCTTGTTCTTATGTGAGTAGATCCAGTGTGTGAGGAAGCTTGTGGTAATTTGTCCCTGGCCTTTTCCAAAAGAAGGGAGAAACACAGTTCCCTGGGCCAGAAGGGAATAACCATAATGATCTTGGGGAATTCTTTCTGAATCTTCTGAAGTACCCTAGATATTAGTGGAAATCATGAAAAAGAATACAGGAGTATTCCTGTGGTCTCCATAGATGGATCAAACCTTGGAAATCCCCCTGATTTAGTTTCCATTTGTGAAGGTCAGCCCTAGTCCTGCTCAGCTTGCCCCACACAATTTTGCTCTGATGGAATGTAGGATACCTGCAGAGTGAGAGTGTGCTGTGAAGCTATATCCCGAGCTAACATGGCTAGTCTGCAAAGGGGGTACAACCTGGTTCCCCCTTGTTTGTTGATGACCACATGACTGTGGTATTGTCTGTAACCATCTCAAGTGGTCCCAGGAATCAAAGATGGTTTAAAGAGTTTATTGCCTTGACCAGGACAAGCATCTCCTTGATATTTATGTGCTTTCATCTGTACATGGTGTCCCACACCACCTGCACTTTTATCCCTCCTGAAAGTAATTCCCAAGTAAAGTCAATTTTTTTCTGTCATGATTGACTGCTTTAGAGCAGGAAAGGAGAAAGGGAGACCTGGATTTAAGGATATCTGTTGTCTCTACCAAAATATTTCTCTTATGACAAACTTCAGCACTGGAATTTGAAAAGACAAAGGGTGTTAATGCTGAGAACAGAGATTTCAGATGCCAATGCATCTTTCTCATATGAAGTCTTACCAGCAGTGTCATGAGAAAAATAGCTGCCATGAGACCCAAAATTTGTTGGTATTCCCACACACTGACAAAAGTCTGAGTGGAAAACCTTAGAAATAAATCTAAATAAAGATTTATTTTGTTTTCTGTAAAGAAAAGCAATTTGAACTGAGGTGTCTAGTTGACATCCCAGGAATACAATCTTGTATGAAGGAGTCAAGAAAGACTTTTGAAGTTTTTCTTGGAATCCCAGCTTGTGTAAGAGATCTTTCACCCAAGAAAGACATTCCCTGATACTTTGATAAAGATTCTGCAAAGATAATCAAGTCATATAAATATGGAAAAAATATGGATACCTTGTAGCCTGCAATGAGGTGTAGCTGGAACTAGACACTTCGAGCACACTCTTGCTGCAGTAGATAGTCCATAGGGTAAGGCAGAGAACTGATAATGTGATCCAGATACAGGAAACCTTAAGTCTGAAGTCTGGATGAATATTGATGTGATGGTAAGCATCTTGAAAGAGGAAGAAGAGATAACAGTTTGTGAAGTGGCATCATTTTGAAATTAAGCACTATCACAAACAGGTTTAGGAAAGACAGGTCCAGAACTGCTCTCCAAGCATTTCTTCCTTTAGCACTAGGAACATCCTTGAATAAAAACTCTTTCCCACCTGTAAAAGGGGAACTGATTTTATCACTCATTGGGACAGCATGTAATGAAGAATAAGAAGAAACAAAAAATTCTGATCTGGAGGATGAGGAATGATCCAACAGAACAGAGAAATTTAATCCAACTGCCTTCTATAACCTTGATGAATGATTTTCAGAACCTATTTGTCTGAAACAACATTTTGCCAAAGAGATATATGGAGATTCAGACACTCTTCAAAAAAAAGGGGGGGGGGTAGGGTGGATGGGGTCACAATTTCTCATGAATAGTCATTAATGACTTGCTGGGCTGTCCTTAGTTTTGCGAGATTTGTGACTTCTATTTACCTGAAATTTGTTAAGACTTTATTCTATTTTTTCATCAAAACTGGATGAGGAGATAGAAAATCCCTTGGACAATTTGGAAAAGGTGGACTGAAAATCTTACAGATTCCCTGTAACAACTTGCCCCTTTTATTACACTTTTTGATTACCTCTGCAGCAGATGGGCCAAACACTAAATTTATATCCAAGGGAGAATTTAAAATCTCATTTTTAACATCATCTGGAAGGTTCTGAGAATGCAGATATGCAAACCTCTTCAACACAGTACCAGTGGCCATAGCCCTAGAAGAAGTATTAAGAGAGCAAGACACACACTGCAAACTTGAGTAGTGACCTCTGCAATAGAAGAAAATAAGTGATTTAAAGCATTTCTTTCCTCACAAGAAGAAACTGCAACTAAAAACATCCCTCATACTTTCACAATTTGTCAGAACAAACTAACATATGAGCCTGACAATTCAAAATTCTGAAAATCAAAGTTGCTGAAATATACTTTTCCCCCATATCTATTAATTTCCCATCCTTATCAAAAAGAGTAGGATTCAAATTAAGTGCTTAGCAGCAGTGGGATCAACCAAAGCTATATCTGCTGTCTCAGGTTTTGGAATACTGTAGACAATGCAAAAGAGTGAGGAACATTATACATCCTATCTGCCTTTTTAGGGGCAGCTGGCTGACTATCAGAAAAATTGCAGGCAGTGACACACACATCCTCTGAAGCAGACAGAATAGGAGGAATGAGTGTAGGTTCTGTAAAATCCTTCTGTAACAGCTCTCAGTATTTTCTGAGAGACTGAGAAACCTCAGTGTTCTCCCACTGAAAACACTGCCATATTCTAGCAATAGTCTCAGAGAAAGAGACCCCCCCCAGAGAGAATCAAACTGCACTGTATCCGTCCCTGTATTTTCCTATTCAGATTTGGAATCTTGAGTCTCTTCATGAAAAGAGGAGTCCTTCATTCTTTTACCAGAAACCAGTTTAGAAGAAGGATCAATAGCCTTAATTAAACCCTGAGTCAGACCCAGTACTCCCAGCCAAAGAAATTTGAGAAGAAGTAGATACATGCTTGCTTGTCTGCTTCTTTTTGATAGGAAAAATGGGACTAACATTGTTACTAATGACAGCAGCTGCTTCGCCAGGGATGGGCACAGTATTCTGACAACAGGAAAACCTTCCCTGCTCCCAGAACCAGCAAGAATGTCTCTGCCTTCCTCAATGGGGAGATCCATACAACCGCAGGGGATGTGGCTAACCCCCAGTCCATACTGGCTGTAGGTGCAACACCAGAGGGATCCAGGGTAAAAGATGAGTGATCTGAGGTACAACAAAATGGCTACAGCAGAGTCACCCACCTGAGGCAAATTGCTAGCCTGTTGTTTTGGCAAAGGTTGTTTGCGTAACTTTCTCTTTTTCTGGCTGGAAGAAGGACTGACCATGGGACTGGTAGTCTGCTCCATGGTCAAGCCAAAAATGGTGCCTCCTTCCTCGGGAAGACAAGCTGCAAATGCTAGTAAACACAACCAGTCTACAAAAGGTATTTTTAACAGAAAAAAAAACACAGTAAAAAGGACTTTAAAACACTATGCCATCCCCACTAAAGGAAAATAAACACAATTTCTCCACACAAAAAAATGATTTCAGTTACTTTACACAACATTAAATCTGACAGAAAAAAATGAGTGCTCCATTTAAAATTGCATTACAATCTCAACACAGTCTGTTAAAATTAGTTTCAAAATAACTTTCCTGTAGAGGAAACTAATAATACATCAACAAAATGAAGAAAATGGAAGATTTTTTCCCCAAAGGGAATTTATTTGCCCGGCAAAGGAAAGCACAAGCCTACTGTCGATTCTTGAAAGCCTCAGAGGGGCATACTCTTTCACAGCAGTAAAACTCTGGAGGGTTTTGCACCCAGAGTTCTCTTTTGATAAGCTCAGCTTAAGTTCCTTGTTAGTTTGGGTGCATGGAAGGTGGCCTGAAGCTTTGGAAGCTGTCTGGCGGTTATAGCCTTGACAGGATATAACCCATATAGCTATGGCTACTGCAGCAGTGATCAATATGATCAACATCTGTCCCTACCTCAGCACTCTGGTACTGATGACTGACCCAGACCACGTAATTTAAGTATCCTTGGACATATTTATTTTTCAATATTACTTTTTCTAAGTCTTTACTCTCTGGGTTTCTAGTATTCCCCCGATGCCTTTGCAGTGTCTTATAAACTAGGAATATTTTTTTTGGTAACCCTTAATTTGAGATAGGAGAGTCAGATGGGGAGAGGGCACCTGTGTTACATAGAATACTGTCTGGGTCCTTACACTACGGCCCCACCTCAGTGATCCTTAGGGTCCATTCTCAATGGTCTTTAGGGTATGTCTGATACATTCATTTTGCAGACCCATTCATGACAATAGCAAAGTGACCTGAACTTGACCAGGTAATTTCACCTATCTTTGTATAACTTTGCTTTTTTTAATTTTATTTTCTCTATGAACCCAATAGTCTTTAGCCTCTGTTGCCCTACCACCCTTCTCTGTCTTTATAGTATTTTTCAGACTATGAATAGTTTTTAGGGAACATTGGAAGAGGTGAGAAGATGGAGCTGGAGGTGGAGGAGTATCTATGTTAGTAAGTTTTCTTTTAAAAGAAAAGTAACTGTCTCCACTTTATGACCCCCATTATGGTATCCCAATTTCACATCCTAGAATTTATCTTCTTGGATATGTCCGTGATTTTATGAGTATGTTTTGTCTCCTGATGCTGATCAGCAGTTACCCTGTCACTTTTTATTGGCCTGGGTTAATAAAAAATAATGGAGTTAATGGCGCTCAAGGGTGCTAGCTATATTGCACAAAAAATAGGAATGGCTACAAGTGCACACCACATTTATTTGTTGGAGTACTATCTAACTTACTCGCAATATACAGTAACAGCATAATGTTACATTTTATACCGGATATCCTATGAGCAGTACCTTAGCAGATATCTAGTCATTAATTTCATAATGCCATCACATTAAAACACAGTAAAATGACTGTCTCACTGCAGATAGGTAGAAGAAACTTTCATGTAGAAATACAATTCTTGATTATAATGTGTACAGCAGAATTTAATTTATAGCTATTTACTGTGCCTGGTTACTGCAGGTGCTGCAAGTGTTACACAGGATAGCAGGAAATCAGTTTCAACAAGTACAACACACTCACAAACCATAACAAATGCAAGATTGTAATCATAGACAGCAAAGGATACAAAATAATCCACAGTTGACAGGAATAGAAAGGAACTGCAGACTGAGTGAATACTACAAATGTGAGTTTTTAAAAGCAGAGTGAGGCATATTATACTTCACTATTGTGCAATTCTGTGGGATTTGTGTACATTTCAAGGTGTTACTTTTATAACGTGAATCAACTCAGAGTTACTGCATGGGGAGTATTTCACTGGTAAAAAGAAGGAAGCATTTGCAATGATACTATCTATTCTCATGACTGACTAGCAGCACCAGTTGGACTGGAAATTCACCTTTAGAAATGAAATTGAAACCAAAAAGCTCACCAGAATATGATGAAAAACTTCTGCTACTCACATTTCAAAAAGCAGAGCCTATCAGCCCTTAGATATGCTGACAACAATGGCAGATTCCTTGGTTTCATCATATACCAGATATTCTCAGATGATGTCAGTTTGACTTGACTTTCTTGCCTTAACAAATAAATATGCAAAAGGGGTGCCAAAGGAGACACCTCTTTATACTAACTTTACACATTATTTTAGTTCTTACTGTGTGGTGATTGTATATAATGCATTTTATTCATATTGGTTGAAGGCACTTTAAAATGGCTCTAGTGCAGTAGATAGCTTATATTGATATATTTAAAAAATATGGAGGTTATAGTTAAAGGACAAACATTTACTCCAAGGGCACAAATTGTAAGAATCTCTACAGGTGTCAGCATGTGAAAGCAACTGCCTTTATTGAAGACTAGGACACTGAAACAAGGCCTTTTACATGGTCACAGAGGACAAAACTCCTGTGCCTTTATTTCTTGGTAAGGACTATTGCTCAATTTAAATTCTATAGATGAGATTATATGTTACTGCAGCATAGTTTCTTCAGACAGACTATTCAGATATGGTTCTACTTAAGTGTAAATTTTTAATATCAGAATGACAGGTAGCACTTATTACAAATAATGTCTATTTCTAACAGCTATCTTAGCCATGTGACCTTTTTTTTAATATATTGTGTATGTATCATCCAATCAGCTGTTAGTTTAGTATAATGAAGCAAATATGCTTTGAGAGCAGAGCCAGAATGTCAGGTGTGCCATCTTTAATTATTTCCTTACCTATCAGATAAGGTTCAGATCCTATTTCAAGAGCAATTTAATTTCCCATCTGTGTTAACTATTTTATGTCTAGTCCATGCAGTTTGTTTCAAGCATTCATCACTGCTTATGTAAATAACTACTCATATCTCTCTGAACCACTCACATTGTGTCCCGTTTGTTCTCATCTTCTTCTCCTGATTTGGAGAAGCTGATTTTCATCCCAGTAATTTCACACTCAGCTGTGAATTACTCCAATGTGCTTTAGATTAGACTCACCTGAGGTAGAGAGCACAACACTATCTACAAATAGCAAAGATGCCAGCCTCACATTCCCAGTCCAAATGTTAGCCAGACTTTGGCTGTATTTTAATATCTTGTGTATGTAAATCAGAAACAGGAGGGGGAGACAAGAAATGCCATTGACAGAATCCCACACCTACAATGAATGTGCCTGACTTAAAATTAATATGGATACAACTCTCACTCCTCAGATACAGAGACCAGATGACACAAAGCAGCAACCCTGGGACCCCATGCTCCTGTAGTACTTTGAACAATTTATTTTAAGGTACATAGTCATATGCCTTCTCTAAGTCCATAAAACATATGTAGATACTATTGCCAGACTCCCATAAATCATCCAACATACGTCCAAGGAGAAATAGATTATCCACTGTTCCCCAGCCAAGCTGACATGCACATCCACATTGCTTCTCCTGAACCAAAAGTCTTAAATAGTGGAGAAAGTCTCCAGTCCAGTACATGGAATATGCTTTCAAATGGATGCTGAGGAGTGGAATACCTTTATAATTGGAGCAAATCCTCTTGTCTCCCTGTTTGAAAACAGGAACTACTGGCCCAGTATGGCATCCAAAGGTACTGTCTTAGCTTTCCACACAGCATTTTAAATGGCATGTTAACCATGACACATCAATAATGTCTCGTGGTCAGATCTCATCTGCTGCCACAGCCTTCCTGCAGTGTAAGCGCTTAATCATCACAGTGATCTCATCTACCAAAATTAATCAAATTCTACCATCTGCTTCAAGCACTGCCACCTTAGAGAAAATTATGCTCATTAGATTTAGGAGTTCCAACTCCTATCTTTCAACAATGTTGTAAATTAAAGTCAATGTTTCTAAGTCTTGCTGAGAAGAGCCTGGGCAATATCTACCTGCCCCCCCCCCCCCCGAGCCACCTGATAGTTTACCAGTACCTCTTTGGGGCTATCTTAAAGTCATTCTCCATGTCCTTGTCAAACTCCTTCAACACACAGACCTACACTTTGGGCACTATTGTATCTGCTGAGTTCCTAGCTTGTCAGTAGCTGCCACTCAGATCTAGAGACCTCCATGCTAGTATCATGTTGAAAACCCTTTTGTTTTACTTGGCAGCTTCTCTCATCTCTGGTGTTCACTAGTGTGTGCCCTAAGTTTACCACCATAAGAAGTGAAAACCACTTTTAGTCCACAATTCATTGCCACTGCCTCAACTTCTGAGGTCTTGAACAGGATCTATTCATAGTCCACATCCCCAATCATCCTAAGAAAATGGGAGAAGCTTTTCATGTACACACATTTTAAATGATCACAAACAGAAGTATTGGCTAGGCATCCCAGGGACACCCTCACTAGATGTTTGAATTTCTCAGGTCCATCCAGCCATCTGATTAATCTTACCACCAATGGTGACCATTTGACATCTCATCACTTCTCCTGAACTGAAAGTCCAGAATGTACAGCCTCAGGGTTGATGACACAAATACAAAGTCAGTCACTGATCTTTGGCCCAAGGTAGATTGCTTTCTATAATCCAGAGAGGGGCAGGTAGCACAAGAATAGGAAATAAAATATTTTGGAGTCTTGTCTAAAGGTATAGGAAATCACGAGACTGACCAGAAGATGGCAGCAGTGGCATTAGTACTGCAGACATTATTCCAGACTGTGGTGAAGCAAGAACCGAGTCACAAGGCATAGGTCAGAGTCTAACAGTCAGTGTTCCGAGTGCCATCCATATTCTTGAACTTTCAGTAGTGACTTCTCACAGAATAAAGTCACAAAAATGGGGTTCATCTGCAGTGTAGCTAGGCTCACACTCTGACACAATGAGGAGCTCAGCAATGCAGGAGGATCTTAGAGTTTATTCAGTGCTCCTTTATCTCAAAGGAGTCAGTTCAGGTGGTTTGGTTACTTTGGGAGGATACCTTCTTGACATCTACCAAAGGAAGTGCTTCAAGCATAGCCATTCAAAGACGATTCTGTGCACTCAGGACATGTAGGATAGGGTTATATCTCTCAGGTTTGCCTAATAATCTCAGTCAATCCCACAGGATGAGTCGAATGTTGCTGGCAAGGACAATATGATCTACTCTGCTTGGCCTGCTACCACAGCACTCCTCCACCAGGATAAGTGATTTACAAATTAGATGGATGTATGGGTGGAAGACTGTTCTCATCCCTACCTCTCATCAAAGTGACTTCAGAGTCAACTAAAATAATGTTCTGATAGAATAAGGTGCCAACACAAGTCTGTGCAAATGTATTTGAGAACTAAAATCTCAAATTAAACAGGAGGCAGTGTCCAAGAAGATGGTTGAAAAGTAGATCCTAAGTGTGATGAGTTGCTTAGTGTGATTGAAACAAATTTAAATTATTCTAATATGTCAGAATGTGAAAAGTTGCATTTACATGGGGTATTACTATTCTCAGAACCTTAAGCTGCATATCTCAATCAGGGCACATTGGGATATTTAAGCAACAGAAGTGATTATATAATTTTTGTATTCTTGCATGCCATGCCAATTTCTTTGTGACACATTTTCTCTAGCTGGGAAAAGAGAAGCAGCTAAATTAAAATAAAACCATCTCCTACAAAAGCAGACTGGATGAAGTAGGCCTGATCCTTTGAAGTTGTGTACCTGTCTCTAAAAATCTCCTCTTGCCTTGCGTAAGGATGTAGCTAGAAGAGATGTACAAGAGCTATACTTTTAAACATTGTTACCATTATTTCTAACAGAACTCTAGCTCATTGTTTACGCACTGAAGTCCAAAGTTTCATGCACATAGTTTTTGGCAAGTCATTAGTAAGGGTATGCAAGAAGACCTTCAGAAATATGGCACTTTTATGCAGAAAGTCACAGAACTTCCTTTTCTTATTCACCCTCAAGCTGATTGCCCTGTAAATGACTCCTGGTAGATGACTCTATGAAAGGCTTCTTTGTGCATAGTGTTGAGGAAGATGTCACCATTACCTTCTGACAGTTTCCTGATCTTTGTCTTTTCCCATCATAATACTGGAATAGTGGCTATGCATTTCTACCACTGCCAATGACCTGGTTCTACCCAGGCATGGGTTGTATTTGTCATCTGATGCTCTCCATCTTGGTTGCCAAGAAACAGTAGTAGGCCTTAGTTGCTGTGCATTTATTGTTCATTTGTGAAGCAAAAATCTCTTTTCCTGGTAATTCCTGAGAAACCACAATGAGGAAATAAAGTGGAACAAAATAAGGCATTTTACAGGACTGATGAAGGTTAGTCCCACCCCTAAATAAGTAAACAAAAAGGACAAACTGAGCAGTGTTAGTATTTAAGTTTGCTGTTGTGGGTATTCTTCACAGGATCAATGACATGTTCACTATATCAGCTTTGGGCAGCAAGCCTCTTCAAAGCTTTAGGCAAGACTGAGGAGGTGAATTTGGATCCATCCACCTTGATGTGCACCAGTGCACAGCTATCACTCTTAGATGGGGTTATTCTTGGTGGTAGCTCCTGGTGTGAAATGCTTATTGGAGAGACATTCTGTAAAGTGTGCTGTCCATTACTAGTTGCACTGACCCATGAGGCATAGCCGTCTTCTGCATCATAATAATAACATGCCTGCCCTGATTGTCTGTGAGGATTCATTCAGCATTGAGGAACATGCTGCAAATGGTGTTACCTCACTCGTCATTGAGAAGTTCTTGGAGGAATTAGAGCTGTTTCTTTGACATTGTGGTGTGGTTCCAATTTCTAAGTTTATTGTCTATGGATAAGGCAT
Source organism: Protopterus annectens (assembly GCF_019279795.1). Taxonomy (NCBI): domain Eukaryota; kingdom Metazoa; phylum Chordata; order Ceratodontiformes; family Protopteridae; genus Protopterus; species Protopterus annectens. Next base: position 883,390,435 of record NC_056730.1, on the reverse strand, counting down.
GTGTCATTATTATTCACTTTGCTTTAATGTCAATAACCATTATTTTATAAAGATCTAGTGTCACAGACAGATATGCCTCTGAGTCCCTTGGTTGCATCTTTTGCTTCCATCTCCTGTCTGATGTTTTGAGAGATGCTTTTCATAGTGGCATAACACTGAGGAGGGTGTCAAGGTTGTCTTGGTGGTCAGAGGCAAATGTAATGAGATTAGTAAACAGGAGCAATGTACATAACCAAATGCAGTGCCTGGATTCTGGACAGAAGACTCTGTTTGTGCTTTACAGGTCTCTGTTACGAAAGTCCTTGAACCCATCATGTCTGCAAGACAGAGAAGTCTGAAGACTAAATTGTGAAGAAAAAGCCTTTTCAAGCTCTGTAGTTAGGCTTCATTCTTTTATATAATCTTGGGGTCACTGACTTGTGACTTCCTTATTTGCACAACTGCAGGTTTCCATAATGTACAGTAAGAGAAATGGGCTTTCCTGTGTCTAACCCATTCTGCTTATACCTGGAAAAGGCACATTTGTGCACTTTATGAGAGTGTTGGCTTATGTCTTTAATGACTGCCTTCTTGTCTCTAGGTATGCTCAATATCTCCTTCCTGTTTGGTATGCTGCAAGGTACTACTATCCTGATAGACAGGTATTAGGACACTTAAGATGCTGTGTGGTGTAGCTCTCAGTGATTGCAGCAGATGGAATATGATCTTTGTGCAGGGTATGCAAATTCTTAATGGTCATTTTTCTTTGAAATTTGATAATCACAGAAAAACCCACTCGGGGCACAAAACGTAAAATAATAAAACCAATGAAACCACAAAGGACGCTCCACGGAGAACGGTGAATTAACCACTTAATTTACCAAAGAAAGAAACGACTTAGCGCTTTCACCAGTACAACTGGCTTCTTCAGAGTCGTTTGAAACTTCACATTCTCATATATTTAATTGCACTCAACCCATAGCCATTGGTTAAAATCAAAAATACCCCACACAATAAAAACATCACCCTAATTAATATATATATAGTCACACAACATTATTTTTTAAAAAACATTATGTAAATATAAACTGTATAAAAAATATAATTATATATAATATATGTGTCTCATATAGGATATATATGTAACCATGTATGTATTGTAACCATAATGACAATAATTACTACAAAAACATAATGAACCTGCTTGGTTTAACTAATAACAATGCATTGCCAATATATAATATTTTCACCCAACTTAGTAATACAACATTCCATTAAGTTAAGTTTGTTGGGATTTCAACTTTAAAAGGGGCTTTAAGGACACACTGTCATTAAGCCCAGGAAATTTTAATGCATAGTCTTAACTGCCATTCTGTTTCCAGAGCACCCACTTTGTTTACCGTATCTCCACCATCACCAAACTCAGAAATCCGTCCTACCACAAAAAACAAGAATTTATTGAAATTGGAACATGTAGTGCTGTGTAGATATAACGCATTATGTGTGTCATTCTTTCTAATAGATCTAACATGTTCAGATATCCTGTCTTTTAACCTCCTAATAGTCTTACCTACATAGAATGCCTCACATGTCATACACGAGGCCACGTATACTAAATTCTTAGTATTACAGTTACATTGACCAGGGCATGGTATAGTGTATTTGTAATCCCACACACATAAATATGATCCTTCACTGATAAATCTATAGCATCTACATGCCCCACATTTCCTCATACTGGATTTGAATTGAGGTTTGACTTTTCTTTCCAACATTCCCTTCAAGTTTTCACCTCTACCATAAACAATCAGAGGATCAGAGCCCACTATCCCTTTCATTTCATCACTTAAAACGCTTCTCCACAGGCTTTTCACTGTTTTACATAAATCCAGTGCTCTGTTGTTATACTTTAAAACAAGACAAGCTCCAGAGTACTTGTCATCAGTTTTACTACTTATTGAAACCCCCGAATGCAAAATGGGAATAAACCTAGTGGCCCTAGCTCTAACCACATCCTTTTTAATTTTGAGAAGCAATTTCAAAGGGTAGCCACGTTCCAAAAACATCCCAATTAATTTAAACATCTCCACCTTAAAAATTTCTTCATCACTCACTAATCTTGATGTCCTAACCATTTGACCCTTAATAACACCTTTCCTCTGATGCCACGGGTGACAACTATCAAAATGTAACAGGGAATTCGAATAATTGTCTTTCCTGAAAAAGTTACTAGAAAACCCCCCATTACTTTTACTAATGGTTAAATCCAAATAATTGATAACATCTTCGTTCCAAGTGTATGTAAATTTAAGAAAATTGGTCATCCCATTCAAATATTCAACAAAGTCACATGCTGTTTTCTCATCACCCTTCCACAAAAATCAACAAATTGTCCAAAAATCTATTGTACAACACAATGTTACTATTAAATCTGGAAGAAAAAACAAACTGCTTTTCCCAAGTAAGTAACACTAAATTAGCAAAAACCGGGGCACACTTCGCCCCCTTTGCTACTCCGGACACCTGCTGATATGTTTCACCCTCAAATGAAATGAAATTGTTCTTCAAAACAATCTCCATTAAATCATATAGAAAGCTGAATTTATTTGTATCCACTATGTTACCCTCTACCATGCTGTCATAAAACCAGTCCAAACCCGACTGGTGTGGAATGACCGAAAATAAATTTATAACATCCACTGTCAAAAACCCAAAAACATCACCACTCGTATCCAACGCCCTAAGCCTTTCAAGGCAATGCCATGAATCTCTAAGTATGTGGGCGGTTTCACTGACAACTGGCTTACACTTAACATCAATGTATGCCGCTAGAGGCTCAGTCTTGGACCCCCTTGCTGCCACAATCAGTCTAAATTGTAAGTTGTCAGTGCCCTTGTGTACCTTTGGAATACCAAACATACAGGGAAGTTTTGGAAACTTAACACTCAAGTAGTAGAATTCTACCTCATCAATGACCCCTTGAAACAAAGCATCTTGTAAAAACAAATCAATTTTGAGGTATGCTCTATTAATCTCATTGATAGAAACCCTCTTATATGTCTCTTCATTGTTCAAAATCACAGCCATTCTAGAAACATAATCAATTCTGAACATCACTACCATCCCCCCACCCTTGTCCGGTTTCATGAATCTGAACTGGCCAGAAGTCCTATAGCATTTCAACAATTCTCTTTCTTCTTTTGAAAGATTGTCTACTTCCTTTGTGTTGAACATTAAGTTTTTTCTAAACTCATACTCAACCAACTTTTCAAACAATACAATTTCAGCATTAAGGGGCGGTATAAAAGTACTCCTTTTCAAAACTTGGGTACATGTGTTACAATTCCCCTCATCATTCTGTTTCCCCAAAGCTGAGAAAAAAACTTTTAAATGCAATTGTCTTGTATACAATTTTAAATTAATAAGTAAATGAGCAATATCCAATCAAAAGTTAGGTACAAAACTAATACCTTTGCAAAACAAGTCAAAATGTACATCACTAATTACAATGTCAGTATAGTTGTAAATACAAAACCCATTTCTTCTCAAAATCTGATGTGTCAAAACTTCACATCCCTCCAGACACATTTCCCCATTGTTACCATCATGCAAACTCATGGTACATGGTGACTCAACACCAAAAAAATCCATCAATGTCATCCCACCAACCCCATTCAAAGACAATGTGCCATTGTCTTGTAAAATACTATAATTCAAACTCAAATCAACATCATTGTTGTTCATAAAACAATTGTCACCACCATAAATTAATAACAACCCCTCCTGTTGGCTCTCCCCCGCTGCATATAGGACACTGGTGGATTCCCCACAGTCGTCACCCTGTTCATGAGTCTCTCTGACCTCCGTGGTCCATTCTGTTGTTCTAAAAAATTATCATGGACCGGTTCCACACAATTGTCATTAAACACAGTACTTTTAGGGTTTTCTTCCCCATTATCTAATGGAATTCTGAAACCCGGGGGGTATGCACAATTGTTTTTGTAGTCAACAGTGTCTCTTGCGAGCTTTTTCTGTTTCTAAGCCAAGTTCTTATTAACAAAAGTTTCAATGTTCATAACCACTTTGTCAAAATTGACCTGATAATGTTGAAACAAGAGGTCGCTAGTAATACTAACATTTAGTTTACTAATTTTCTCCTGCATTTCTAACAACTTGACATCATTATTGCGAATAATAATGTCCAACATATCCATACCTGCTCTGTTAAAAAGAGTCGTTAATTCACGATATGCTTCTGTGTCCTCATCGACCCCCATGGGTCTCTTCCAAATACGCAAACCCTTCTGTACCTGGTTTAACTCTTTAGATTTCTTAAGGAACAGGCTGTCAAGTTGAATTGCCTTGTATTTGATGCACAATTTCTCGTACTGGTTGATTTGTTCCCTCAAGGATGGTAGCGCCTTCGCTCTGTTCTCCATTGCCCCTCCATTACCGAAAGTCGGCGTCTGGAACCAGGAAGTGAGGTCATGCTTCCGGCCCTTCGACCCAGAGTCAACCACCGGAGCCAATGGTACTTTGCTAGTACTAGGCTGTTTGAAAACAGCCTTGCTGTGTAAAATATTTGTGTTTTCCTCCTGCCCTGGAGGAATAGTGTCAATGGGTGAGTGCAAGGTAAATAGTTCCACTTGGGAGTCCGTGGGGCTGACTGCCAATACCACTCTACTCCCCGACGCTTCTCCTGCATACACTTTGATGAGTTTGTCCACCACATTAGCTAGCTCTTTCAAAATTCCTTCCATATAACTTGCAATAACCACAAACTTCACCGCACATCCAAACAACGTCCCCGCGATCACTTGACTTTTGATAATCACAGAAAAACCCACTCGGGGCACAAAACGTAAAATAATAAAACCAATGAAACCACAAAGGACGCTCCATGGAGAACGGTGAATTAACCACTTTATTTACCAAAGAAAGAAACGACTTAGCGCTTTCACCAGTACAACTGGCTTCTTCAGAGTCGTTTGAAACTTCACATTCTCATATATTTATTGCACTCAACCCATAGCCATAGGTTAAAATCAAAAATACCCCACCCAATAAAAACATCACCCTAATTAATATATATATATATATATATATATATATATATATATATATATATATATATATATATATATAGTCACACAACATTATTTTTTAAAAAACATTATGTAAATATAAACTGTATAAAAAATAAATTCTTTGAAATTTGCAGATTGAGGAAAATAGATAATCAGTGGTGATGTTTGCCTTCAAAAGATGTCAAATCACAGAGTCATTTAACAGTGAAAAATCAAGTCTTCTGTACCAATAAATTAGTCCACTCCTTATGAACTCCGCTTGTTCGGTATTTACTTTTCTGAGGTACAGGCCAACGTGGGAAGACTATGGCTCACCAAGTTCGCAGATGACTGCAAACTGGGCACCACAATCGACTCTCCAGCTGACACAAACATCCTTCAAAAAGGTCTCGCAGAGACGGATAACTGGTGCCAGAGCCATGGTCTAAAGCTAAATGCCAAAAAGTGTACAGTCATACCCTTTGGCAAAAACAATGTGCACACAAATTACCATATAGGTGGTAACCCATTAAGTACAGAGAAAGTAATTAGGGATCTGGGGACCCAAGTTGATAGCAATCTCTCCTTTGACAACCACATTGCCAAAGTGGTTAGAAAGACCTTCTACATAGCCCACCTCATCATGAAAGGATTCACATCTAGATCAAGAGAGGTAATCGTGCCCCTTTATTCATCCATCAGACCCATCATAGAATATAATGCCCCCTTTAGGCTTATAAATGCCCCAGGGCAGATAGCCTAGTATGAACCTATGAACCTATTGTAACTCAAAATGTTAACACCAAGATGCCAGAAGCAAAAGTCTGATAACCCTGATAGTGGTAGACTTTCTGCATACAAATCACTGTAAACAAATCCTTTTATTCTCATACCTAGTCTGATGTTGTTTTCTTTTCTTTTCTTTTTTTTTTTGTACGCTGTATTTCTTCTGTAATGTATTTCCAAAATACACTGCTACCCATATGTCCTTTCAAGTTATGAGGAGAAAAAGGCCAGAGACTGATTATGTCATCTTTTGCTCTAATGTTATGGAAACATTGCAGGGCTGATGCTGAGACAGCATAGTAGTAGGGAGAATGTCAGTCATCAATCAAAAAGAATCTAATCATGGCAGTGGAGATTTGACCACTTTCCACAATGGAGTGCTTTCTACAGTAGAGCCATCTCCTGTGGAAGTTATAACAGGATGGTACAATGGTCATCTTCAGCCTGGAAAAGGTGGAGTGGAGGGATTGGTGCCCTGCTGACAGTGTATGTGCCAACCCACCAGAGGTGAACTGACAGTAGTGAACATGGGTCCAAGATAGAGTGGGATGTCCATCCACACTGGCCAGCCACCAAGGGCATGTGACTATCTGGGCACCCTAACATCTATGGTCTCCACTGTGGCACTATAACTTCTCAAAGCCAGGTTACCACATGATGTTAGTAGTCCTTGCATTCCACATAGTTCACCAAAGAGCACTGACTAGGAGATATCTAGTGGTCCTAGAAACAACAGAGATGGGACTTGGTTATCCTTACATTCTGAGAGAGCCACCAGGGGCAATGTTAGTGAGTTAAAGTATGAAGTTTAAAGTTAAAGTCCCTCTGGTCACAGAGAAATGATCATTTGATCATCTGGAAAAAAAACACTTCACTAGCATCATCAACTATCCATGTTGTCTACACAGGTCACTGAATTAAGTACTTGGGTCCACAGTGCAAGTCTGCACCATCTAAACCAGAGAAAGGAGTGCCGATGGATTTCAAAGGATCATCATTCCCAAGATGGACTCACAGCCTCTTTTTACCCTGGTATGTGCAAAACAAACTAAGTTCTCTCAGACCACATACAGCATGAGCCAGAGGCTTACAAGGCATTTGTCTAACTTCTGCATGAAGGCTGTGCATGGTTGTTTCACATGGCAGGCAGGCCTGAGATCCAGGCTTGAGGGACAATTACCCAGCAAGTTTCAGACCCCTAGCCTTAGAGCAAGGATGAAAACTGGTATCACAGGAGTTCTGTTTGAGAGCTGATCTGCCTATTTCAGTGTTTCAGGCAAGGGGGTGGGGGACCCTGAGGTCAGGACATCCTTAAAGGAAGTTTCACTAAAAATACAACTGCACTCTTTGCATAACATTATTAGGCAGCCACCAGGAAAAGCAGAGATGATGGAAATGGCCTCAGCAGCAGTCAGCAGTCAGGAAAGGAGGTGGTAGAGTTCATTAGGGAAAGGAAACCTCCTGGAAGTCTGGAAGGGAAGCAAGAGTGTTCAGTGTTCAACCTGGGAGAGGGTTTGTGTATACAGAGGAATCAGAGTGGCTGTATAGCCTGCTGTCAAGCCATACCAGTGTCTGTACTAGAAGCAACATGTTGATGAAGGCCTCCAATGTTCACAGAGTTTAAAAGAGTAGCGGCCATCTGCATGGAAGTCACTGACCTGTCACTAGAGATGCACAGATGAGAGCTGATATAAAAAAACCTGGAACAAGGATAGTTCCATGAAGTTGTGCAGAAATGGAGAGAAGGTAACCAGGAAGGCTTGAATGTGCATTTTGACATCATTAGGAGCCTTCAGGAAAATGAAGGATAGAGGGTATCCTCATCCTATGCCTTCCCACTGCCAGAGGTACCTCCCCTGGGCCTCTTTCCTTAAGGCACATACCTTGTGGAAGTCTAGACAGGAGCACAGCTGCAATCTATGGACATTTTGTAAGCATTCTGGCTAATGTAAGATGGGTACAGTAGTGGAGGGTGCCTCTCTGATGACTCATGCCCATCAACAGTGACCTAAATCCCCTCCATGGAAGTTTAGATGAGGACAGATCTGTTTCTTATCATGTCAAATGGAGTTTCCTGAGGTCAGCCAGTAATGGAAGGTTGGTTTCAAGAAAGGCTGAAAGAACCAGGCAATTAGCACCATTAAGAAGTCTTCAGGAGAATGGAAGATGGTTGGAATCTTCAGCATGATCTTACTCATTGCAGAAAGCACCTCTCTTGGGTTTATCACACTACTGGGCATACAGCTGTCCAATGGAATTTATTGGATTATTCAATATTCCCTTTACAGCAGATATTGCCAGTCCTATCAGTTATAACATGCTATGTAGGTATAGTCATTACAACATCAGCAGATGTTCTGATCCTTGTAAATTGTTCTCTTTCATTGGTGAGTTGTTTGTGTCAGTAGGATAAAGTTGGTAGGACTGCTCTACTAGTTGTATAGAGCTGACTTTGTGAGGAAACAACTCATCAAACATAACTCCACAATTGGTATTTTCCACAGGAAATCACTGCTGGCACCATTTCTAGGTCTCTTTTGAGAGAGTATTCTCTTCTTCATTTTTGTTTGACTGTGGAGTTGATATCTATCGGTCTATCTATGTCTATCTTCTTCTTCTTTTGGCTAATCCAGTTAGGGGTTGCCACAGCAGATCATTGGGCTGCAGAACAAGTGATAGTAGAGTTTTATGGTGTCAAGTTGCCAGCCTGGTGCCCAACCTTCCTCAGGAAGGCACACACGTGCACACATGCACACCTAGGGCCAATTTGGAATGTCCAATCCGGTTCTATATTACAAAATCGAAGCTTTACTTAATCGAATAAGTTAAGCTTGAACTTGTAATTTTGAAACCGTAATTTGTCGAACGGATGATTTAACCCAGGGAAACACTTCCCTTGGCTGTTATGTGGAGTATGCCTGTTTCTCCAATTTGGAGCGATCTTGGAGTTGGTATGATTTCGGATATAAAGTGTTTTTTTTTTTTTTTGATTCGGCCAAGGGAAGTGTTTCCCTTGGTTGAATCGGCCGTTCAACAATTTTCGCTGTTGATATTACAAGATCAAGCTTTAGTTATTCGATGAACTAAAGCTTCGATGTTCTAGTATAGACACTTCAAGCCACCTGCAGCATGTCTTGGGGATGTGGGAGGAAACCGGAGCACCCGGAGAAAACCCAGGCAAACACAGGGAGGACATACAGACTCCGAACAGAAGGTATTCCAGCTGAGAATTGAACCGGAGAATGTCTTGCTGTGAGGTGACAATGCTAACTGCTGGACCGCTGTGCCACTCTTGTTTATCTATGTGTATCTGAACATCTGTTTTCAAGGAGTTGTTTCTTCATGAAATTTTAACTAAATGACTCAAAGTAAAAACGGCAGGTAGTTCTGTAACTTTGCTTTTGCTAATTTTGTTAGATTTTATGAATATAAGGCTGAAATTAATTCTGTTGTAAATATGCTGAAAGAAAAAGCTTGCTTAAATGCAGAAACAGAGTTTAGTAATATGTGATCAGCAGTCATACTAAATGACCATGGCTTGGAAAATAAGGAACCTGCTGAATGGACATTTTTCCCTTACAGACTTAAAAACAGGATGTATGCAAGAGCAAAAATGCAAAATCTGCTTTTAAAGAACACTGACATGTTTTTCTGCATATAAAAAATGGACACAATATGTTTCCTAAAATAACAGGATGGACACAATATGTTTCCTAAAACAACAGGATATGTTTATGACACTGTGACAATGTGTTTTCTCAAAAATATGTTTTTCTGCATAGAAAACAGGACATGACTATCAGCACTGGCACAAGAACAGATGTTTTTATACAAAGATCCAAATAGAATACAGGATGTTCACACTGTCAGAAAAGCTGGGCTCTTACAAGACATTGTTAAAAATAATATTATCAAAGTCAGCATTTGGAACAATTAGTATTGTTTCTACAGGATGAGCAATTCTCCAAAATTGTATATAAAGAGCTGTATGAATCCAGTTATGTTAGAGGTATGGTAAGGACACAAGTCCTGAGGTAAATGTTATATCTCTCACATCATCTGTACTATATGAGAAGTAAAGTTGGAACAGTACTTTTAAGTGCAACGTTGGTCTGTTTAGTTTATTATAAAAAGTTATTTGTTACTGCTCTCTAAAGTTGATGCGGCAAAGTATATTCTCTCATCAGTGTATATTCTGCAAGTTTCTGTATGCAACAGACTGTGAATGCAAACATAACCAGACTTTGAATTTTAGCAGAATCCAGCCAGCAAGACCGAGTGTCTTAAGAAGACTTCAAATCCCACAGCAAGCAAGTAAGCCATATAATTTTTCAATGGCAAGCTAGCCTGCATTTGATCCTAAAATCTGCAATTTAAACACAGTGGGAGTGATGGTAAGCCCTGCAGAGGGTCACTTCAGTCAAATTGCAGTAACTAACATTTGTACATATGTGTAAATCCTAAAACAGAAGTATTCCAGTTTATGCAGCTTGCAGTAGTAAAGTTTTTTAGACGTCTACAATCCGGAGTGAGACTAGTTCAAGAAATTCGCAGTGCCATAAATTCTTCAAGAAAAGGTGAATGTCCACTAGCACAGTAGTCCGCTGCCTGTTGTGCTTCATCAGCTTCTCAAGTGACTCTGAAAAATTTCTAGCCATCAGCAACAGCAGCCTGATCACCTGTTTTCTTGCTAACTGGTAAGACTTTTTTCTGTGTCACATATTTAGGGTGGATGATGTTAAACAGTTTGTATATTCTTAGATAGTTTGTATATTCTTAGACAGTTTGTATATTAGACAGTATGGATATTATTTATAATTCATGCAGGAGTAAACCAAACTTTAGTAAATTGCAATGTTGGTATACACAGCACATGAGTAAATGTAAAACCTTATTAGGGCAGGTTGATAGTAAGGCATTATGCAAATGTATTACAATATTTGACTGGTATCTCAAAAAAAAACATGTGGAATATGACAAATGTTTATTGTGTGCTTCAACAAAAACTGCATTTTGTGTATTATGCCATAAAATAATATTGCATCATATTGCTAAAAAAATAGACTGTAAAGACAGATCTGTTCATGATAAAGAATTAACTAAGGGTAAAGTGTTTCCATTACATTCTGATGTTGAACAGTTATGTCCTGTCACCACATGTGAGTCAAATCAGTTACCGATAGAACCCCTAGTACATTTTGTTACAAAAGAATGTAATAAGCTTCTAAAAGACAGACACAATGAGTTAAGGAAGTTTAGAAAAGTTATACATACATCTTTTCAAAAGGGCATAGGAGTTTCAAATTCAGCAGAACAGCTTACTAAAAAATGTCAGAAAGACCATGCAACATCACAGGAAATTCAACAGCATTTGCAGGATAAAGGAAATAAATTAGCTGAACTTACAGAGACTGGGAACTTTTTGCATACACAGCTAATCTGTACAAAAGAAATATATTTTATAATATGTTTATGTTTTGAAAATGGTTAAATATACATGGTAGAGACAAATCATTTTTAAATGTTTTACTTTCATTCAGTTAAAGCAAGACATCTATCAGTACTACAGTAAATTAAAGCATATGACTGCCATTCTTAGCATAGTCAAAAGGTAAACAAAAGAGTTATAGTGTAAGAATAAAAATTTAAAGTCACAAGACTGACATGCTTGTATAAAGATATACAGATACAAGACAGACATGCATGTATGTTCTTTTAATCTAAAATACATATGTTACAATACGCAAGAATAACAGGCAGACAACAGCAAATACAAATAATATAAATATAAACATGTGTTGGTTAAGCTAATATCTATTTTGTTTTTTTTTTTACAATTTTACAGGCAGACAACAGCAAATACAAATAATATAAATATAAACATGTGTTGGTTAAGCTAATATCTATTTTGTTTTTTTTTTTTACAATTTTTTTATAATTGTATAGTAACACCAAACAGTTAACGTTCTAAATTTTAAAAAGAAAATCACAGATGGTATTTGTCAAACAGTTTTTGTAAAATTAATGGCAGGACAGTTAAATAGATAAATAAATAAAAAAATACTGAAATCCATGTAAGCTAATTGTAATGCTAAAAGAATTAACTATAGTTTACAGAGTATGAAATGTGAGCTCTGACCTTCCTAGACTAGATGAATAGTTACAGGAAATGTTGAAAAGATAAGATAAACAACAAGACTGATTGCCAGACAAGTAGCTTGAGTTTTTCTAAAGCATCATTGTTATTAAAACATAATTGTTAAAATGGTTACATGCAACACTATTTGGTAATTGTAATAAAATGTCACAATTGTGCATAGATAGTCACTATTTTAATATGTTTTTGGCAAAACAATGTTGGTATAAAAAAGCATGAATATTTTTAATTGCTGAGTATGTAGCTTAAAATAACAGGACATATGAGTTTGGAATCAGTTCCACTAGACATTTCTAAAGAGACATTTTCCAAGATTTTGCTTAATATTAATGTTATTAAATTTGTAAGATTAGACTAAATGTACTTTATAGTCTTTGTATGTACAAATGCAGAAGAATTCAGTACAAATGATAGTCTTTGTATATACAAATGCAGAAGAATTCAGTACAAATGATAGTCTTTGTATGTGCAAATGCAGAAGAATTCAGTACAAATTAAATTAATGTCTAGTAATGAATATGTGTAAAAAAACATGTTTAAAAAAAATAAATAAAAAATGGGTCCAGGATACCTACTAGATTGAAATGCATGAACAGCAAACAGTCTGTGTAAATACATACTGTACAGGATACATCGTAATAAGTTCAAAAGTAATTTGTCAAGTTGTAATATCACTGGTTTTACCCAAGTAAAATAATTGCTTTCAAATATTTATTATCTAAGCCCAGTTCAGTGTTTTACCAAGATGTTATTGAGCAGTTCAGAGACATGAACACAATGTGATGGTTAAAATGACATTAAAACTGTATATTTTCAGCAGTGTATAAATGTAGCACATGGTTCTTGTCTCATAGTTAATTCAACAGTGAAAAAGAGTTAATATTGCCTCATGTACACAGACAACCATCTCCTCCTCCCACATAACACAAATACTTGCGAGAGATGCAGCTATTTAGCCAAACTGGAGGCTGAGCTCTCTCAACTCAGGACTGGCAAGACCAGACAGGAGGAGAAGGCAACTACACACACCACAAAACCAGCCTCACATAATGCTACCACACCACTGAATCAAACACATAAACACACAAAGACATACTCGGAGGCTCTGAGTAAAAATTTACCTAAACAGCAGAGGCCTCCAAAGCAGACACCCAAACAACTGCTACCTCAAGACACCCCACAAGCAACACATAAACCACAAAATCAGTGTGCAAAGCAGTCACAGCCCTTAAGGCCAAATACAACACCAAACATACTTGTCATAGGTGACTCCATAGTCAGACACACTGACGTCCCACTCACCGGGCTGAACAAGGAGAGGGTCACAGTAAGCTGCCTATCGGGTGCTAGAATCCGCCACATAACACAAGCACTCGGGTCACTCCACGGCAAGTACAAATATGACACAGTCATTGTCCATGCTGGTGTGAACAACCTGAGATGTACCTCCCTGGATTACATGAAAAGAGACATAGAAGAGCTCTCTGATTATGTAGCCCAGGCAGGTATGACCCTGAGCAGTAGCCTTCCTTCACCAAGAATGATGCCACAATATAGAGACAAGATGATCAGCTTTAACAATTGGCTTAATGTCTGGTGTCATTCAAAGGGGATCCAGTGTCTGTCTGCCTGGGATGACATGCTTGACAAGCCACACTGCTTCGCAAGGGACGGCTTGCACCTGTCACCCCTGGGATTCTGGATATTGGCTAAGGCTCTTGCCACCCCCATAGTGCCTTTTTTAGGCAAGGCTCAAATTCTAAACCTACCACCCTAGAAAACAAAAATGGGAAGAAACTGAGGGTAATGCTGCTCAATGCCAGAAGTCTAAATCTCAAAATGCATGCACTCGAGGCCCTTCTCAGTATGGAGAACATTGATGTCTGTGCTGTAACTTAAACCTGGTTCAAGGCTCCTGAGAGCACCCCGGCACTATTAGGTTTTACCTTATATCATGCGTTCCGGCCCCAAAACCCGGACCACACCACAAAAGGAGGGGATGTATCCATATTCATACATACCCACACCTCCAGGTTGGTGGCAACGCACGAAGCTTCGGAAACCATCCAGGTGCAACTAACCATAGGCAAAACTGCTCTACAAATTGTAGCATGCTACAGGCCACCCTCTCAAACTCAGGAACCCCACACAGCCTTCCTGAAGACACTGGAGGGTATAAATGTATCTCCAAACACCATCATATTGGGTGACTTCAACTACCCGAATATAGACTGGGAACATTACTCAAGCCCTAACTTTCTAGCCCAACGGTTCCTGGAGTTCATAAATTCAAATGCCATGGAACAGCTAGCCACTGTTCCCACGAGAGGAGAAAATATACTAGATCTCATTATCACAAACATGGGGACAAAATGCTCCACACCGGAAGTATATCACTCATTGGTGAGATCTGATCATAAACTAATCTCACTGGAAATCCACATCCCGCCCCCACCCCAAACAAAAAAGACCACAGTCAAAAACTTCTGTAAAGCAAACTTCACACTACTCAAGACTGGTGTGGTATCCTTCAAGGCCCCTGAGCCAGTGGAAACCACAACCCAAGCTGCGGAAGCCCTTACAAATGCCTTCTATGAACACCTCCAGGACTGCATGGATCAGGCAATCCCAAATAAAACCAAGACTCTTTCCACAAAGGGCAAACGTCCAGTCTGGTGGACCCCAGCCATTAACAACTTTACAATAAGAGGAGAAAGCTATTACATGATAGAACAAAATCCATAAAAGGGAAGTCACCCCTGATCATTATTAGTAAAAAAATACGAGCACTCATAAAATCAACTAAGGCCAATTTTGGGAGAAAAATTGCCATGGATTCAAAGGACAATCATAAGGCCTTTTTCAGCTATGTTAGGAACCTGGGTGGAAACTCCCAGATATGCTCAGAATTAGTCCAAAATGATACAAAAATCACTGAACCCACAGACATTGCCAACATACTGGCAGACAGGTTCAGTGCAAACTTCACCCCCTCCCCTAAAGGAGAGAGCACTATGCCAGCGGGGTGTACACTCCCAGACATCTCAAATGCGCAGGTGAAAGCTGCTCTCTCTAAAGCTAAAACACAGCATCAATGGGACTGGATGGTGTCCCCGGCTGTGTGCTACATGAGCTAAATGAGGAATTAAACCCGCACATAAGGCAGCTGTTTAATCTCAGCCTTACCACAGGATACGTGCCCAAGGAGTGGTCTACGGCAACTGTGGTCCCACTCCACAAAGGCGGTGCCTCTACGGACCCTGGTAATTACCGCCCCATAAGCTTAACAAGTCTAGTCTGCAAAGCAATGGAGAGGATCATAATGGAGCTCATAAACAAAGATATAGGGGACTTGCAGACATTGGACCCGACCCAGTTTGGCTTCGTCAAGGGCAGATCCTGCCTTTTGAACTTGGTCGACTTCTTCGAAACAGTCACCAAGGCCATTGATGAGGGAAAGGCAGTCCATACAGCCTACCTTGACCTTGCAAAGGCTTTCGACACAATACCCCACTCGGGTATTGTAGAAAAACTTACCAGCTTAAATGTAAACCCATATGTCACAAGATGGGTTGCAAACTGGCTTAAGGACAGAACCCACAGGGTTAGAGTTGCTGGCGCTATGTCAGACTCCAAGCCGGTCAGAAGTGGTGTCCCACAGGGCTCGGTCCTTGGCCCCCTATTGTTCGGCATCTATTTCTCAGAAGTACAGGCCAACATGGGAGGACTTTGGCTGACAAAGTTTGCAGACGACTGCAAACTGGGTGCCATAGTGGAAAGTGCATCGGACACGGATATCCTTCAGAAGGGACTCACGGAAACAGATAGCTGGTGCCAGAGCCATGGCCTGAGGTTAAACGCCAAAAAATGTATAGTCATACCCTTCGGGAAAAACAAAGTAACCCCAAGCTACCATATAGGTGGCAATCCACTAAGCACAGAAGAGGTTATCAGGGACCTGGGGACCCAGGTTGACAGTAGCCTTTCTTTTGACACTCACGTTGCTAAAGTGATTAGAAAGACCTTCTACATTGCCCACCTGATCATGAAAGGATTCACATCCAGATCTAGTGAGGTCATTGTTCCCCTGTACTCTTCACTTATCAGACCAATGATCGAGTACAATGCCCCATTCGGGATGTATCTCACCTGACATCTGCAGCAATTGGAGAGACCCCAAAAGTTCCTCACCAAAAGGATAAAGGGACTCCAAAATCTGTCATATGCTGCCAGACTGAAGAAACTCCAGCTCTATTCAGTCGCATACCGTCTGCTCAGAGGTGACATGTGCCTGACATACAAGGCCATGTCCAACCCGGAATTAATGGACATGCTCCACCTCAAAAAATCCAAATCCACCAAAACCACTAGAGCAAGCGACTTAAACCTTAGCACGGATATAAATAGGACGTGCTGGAGGGATAGATTTATCACTCAGAGACTCCCTATGCTGTGGAATAAAATCCCGGTCCATGTGAGGCAGAGCACCTCGCTGGCTCTGTTCAAGAGAAATCTTGACCTGTGGATGGGAGATCGTAGGTTTACCCCGGGAATCATCTCTGTGTCACTGCTGGACAGAGGCACAAGAAACTAATGGGCACAGTATTTTTTCATATAAGGGGTGGCGTAAGCCACAAAACTTTGGGCTAGGCTTATAAATGCCTTAGGGCAGATAGCCTAGTATAAACCTATGAACCTATAATAAAACAGTTCTAAGTCATAAATTAAATTCTGTAATTGCAAAAGAATAAATTGATCAAGTTAAAAAAAAATAACATTAAAGCAGACACACAGCTCATAATTGATAAAATATTTTCACAGAATGGTCTGCAAAAGAAAAAGTTTTAAATACATTCAGTTTTTGTAGTAATACTAAATATCATTGTATTAACTATGTAAAATTGCATTTTGACTTGTATCAAAAGAAGACTATAGGTTTGTTTCTTAATGTGTTTTCTATATAAAATGTTTTGAGTATGTTTAAAAACAGAGGGAATTGTTAGATTTTATGAATATAAGGCTGAAATTAATTCTGTTGTAAATATGCTGAAAGAAAAAGCTTGCTTAAATGCAGAAACAGAGTTTAGTAATATGTGATCAGCAGTCATACTAAATGACCATGGCTTGGAAAATAAGGAACCTGCTGAATGGACATTTTTCCTTTACAGACTTAAAAACAGGATGTATGCAAGAGCAAAAATGCAAAATCTGCTTTTAAAAAGAGCACTGACATGTTTTACTGCATATAAAAAAATGGACACAATATGTTTCCTAAAATAACAGGATGGACACAATATGTTTCCTAAAACAACATGATATGTTTATGACACTGTGACAATGTGTTTTCTCAAAAATATGTTTTTCTGCATAGAAAACAGGACATGACTATCAGCATCGGCACAAGAACAGATGTTTTTATACAAAGATCCAAATAGAATACAGGATGTTCACACTGTCAGAAAAGCTGGTCTCTTACAAGGCATTGTTAAAAATAATATTATCAAGTCAGCATTTGGAACAATTAGTATTGTTTCTACAGGATGAGCAATTCTCCAAAATTGTATATAAAGAGCTGTATGAATCCAGTTATGTTAGAGGTATGGTAAGGACACAAGTCCTGAGGTAAATGTTATCTCTCTCACATCATCTGTACTATATGAGAAGTAAAGTTGGAACAGTACTTTTAAGCTGCAACGTTGGTCTGTTTAGTTTATTATAAAAAGTTATTTGTTACTGCTCTCTAAAGTTGATGCTGCAAAGTATATTCTCTCATCAGTGTATATTCTGCAAGTTTCTGTATGCAACAGACAGTGAATGCAAACATAACCAGACTTTGAATTTTAGCAGAATCCAGCCAGCAAGACTGAGTGTCTTAAGAAGACTTCAAATCCCACAGCAAGCAAGTAAGCCATATAATTTTTCAAATTTCTCTGCTATTCTTAATATCTGAATCATGCAACATTTACTTTATTAAGTGATGTGTTATGTATCAAGTAAGCAGTTTGTGGCTTACCTATGAAGGGGAGTAAGAGCATAGTTTGGGCATGAGGATGAAGCCCAAGTGATCACAATATACCCCTCACTGTGAATTACCTATAAGGTTGTCATGCTATATGATTATGTAATGAAATTTTTAAAGAATGTTCATCTTATGTTTGTTCCATTGCTGTACTCTATTTTCTTCAACATAATAGAAGTTTCAAGAATAAAAAATGTACTAACCTTCCTGTAACCTGTTTTTTCTATGATTGACTTGTTTTTCAGACACTGTCCTATTTATCTTTACGGGTTTTGCACCTTTACTCTTGAGCTGATTCCTCTCAGACAATACGAGCTGATATGTTACTAAGGAATTTAAAAGGCACTGTAGGTTTGAATGCTTCCCTTTCTTATGTATTATTTACTCTTGTAGCAACAGAGACAGAAAGTTAGTAGGAATACTCGATGTTTAGCTCTTGTGCAAAGCACTGAGAATTGCAAGCTTTTTTCCCTGTTAATTTTACCTATTTATTTTTTAAAGCTAAAGCTTTAAGAATCATTTTTATCCAGAAAAAGACACAATAAGCCTTAATTGCCAATCAACTTCTTTACTTTCAAGTAAATTATTAAAATCACCACCCTTACAGAAAGGTTAACATTATCAATAACACAAAAGAAGAATTGTTTTAATTATTGTATATCATAACGTGTCTAAATAATACACTTGCATATCTTAATCTTTTAATATCATATACATATTCTGCTGTATGTTTATTTAAACTCTTTATAGTTTTGCCAGCATAAAACATACATAAACCATATGCAGCAAGACAGACCACTCTACTAG
>NC_056730.1:883226621-883364121 GCF_019279795.1 Protopterus annectens | reverse complement strand
GTACTCCTTTCATAATTACTATTTTGTAACTGAAGTGAATTAATAAAATGTGTATTTGGTGTTATATGGTTTTAGTCAAACTAAACGACTCTTAGTGAGTGATAACATGGCATATTCTGCTGGATGACTGGATTAGGCTTCAATAAACTCTAAACTGAATAACTTGGTCACGATTTATTTTTAGATGCTGTGGGATACTGGGGTTTAATCGAGACATATCATGCACTGCTTCTCATTCCTGTAGCCAATGTGGTTGAGGGCAGCTCACCCACAAACACCTGAACTGTATCGACACCTATGAAACCAGACAAACCGAAGTATATCACTATGATTTATGGAGAGCAACATGGATGATCTTCATTTGCATAACACAAGTATAAATGTGCAGGAATTTCTGTCAGTAACTATGAAGACACCATATTTAGCTGCGACAGCAACTGATATGGGAAAGCACAACTTGTTAGAGTATGCTAAAAACAACTTTACACTTAGAAATTATTGGTAAGCTATGCATACTGAATTTAATGGATAATTTACTTTCAAGAAAATATTTTTTTAAACCTGAAGTGAATGTTAAATGCAAATAATGTATGCTGATGCCACTGACAGGAGTGGTAATAACAGGAGTTGTGAACTTGAAGTGTCACTCATTAAAGCTGGGCATCCATGGGATTGTTAAACTAGGTAGGAAATGTAGGTAGAAAGGCTAAGATTTTACTCAGTGTAGATCTGTTTTTGACAAATATATACTGATACAGAATATGATACATGCTCTTAATACTTTTTTCATTTGTTGATACTGTACAAATTAGTGGCAGAAAAGGTTAACAGGACATTTGACAGTTTTAAAGTCTGTGTCTGGTGTCAGGATAACTCAAATTATTACTGTAGTGATGGTATGATTTTGCTAGGAACATAAATTTTAAGGTTTCTTTTTATGGTTCTGCAGGCAGAGTTTGGAAAGGGAGGTAGGTATAAGGAATGCAAGGATGCTTTAATTTCTTTGCTGCAGGGCAGACAAGTGGGTTTTATTTCCGTCTATCAAGCTTAACTAGGGATATTCCTTGTATGTTGTTTTAGGTGAATGCTTGTTGCAAGTGCAGGGATCAGCACAGAGGAAAGAATTTTGGCCCTAAGGAGAAACATATCCTCATACAATGCACAGCATATCCCTCATATAGCATTGCATGCATCATTATACTCTGTGTGTTTTTTATAATGAACCTAGATGTCATGGTTCATAGCTGTGGACTAGATGTCACCTCTTTATCTTTATAGACACATACTGTGCATATGTCTGGCACATGGGGTCATTTACTAATACTGTTGGCTAGCCACCAATACTATTGTCAGTCACGGTATACTTGGAGTGACAGTGACTTGGGACAGTTCACCATCAGATAGGTGCAAGACCATGTTGTACAGAATGCAGTACTTGATAAATATTCTGCGTGTAGTAGCAGAGTCACACAGAAGGGCACCACCAGACTCATCTGGGCAATGGAAATAGGCTTTTAGCTGAGACTCTCTCAATTACATTCTGTGTCTGCAACAGGAAGGTGTTGTACTTTTCTTTGTCAGC
Organism: Protopterus annectens; assembly: GCF_019279795.1. NCBI lineage: Eukaryota > Metazoa > Chordata > Ceratodontiformes > Protopteridae > Protopterus > Protopterus annectens. The sequence goes on along the minus strand of NC_056730.1, from coordinate 883,362,539 downwards.
TCCCATAATATTCCGAACAGGGATCATTAACCAAGGCTCTAGTGGGTATCCTGCATCACCTGGAAAACACAAGAAAAGAAAAAAAAAAAGGGGGCACAACAATGGAAGGGCGGTTTAGTACTAAGCAATACATCTTCCAAAGAATAAATAATTAGATAATTATAATTGCAATTTTCACTTACCAACAAAGTCACCAGTGGGCATCCTACCAAGCAGAAATAGGTGGCAGAATAAGCTGGTGTGCCAGATGTGGGGAATCATACGTACTGCTGGGATGCTGGAACCAACATGACCCAATTCCTGGCAGTTGAAGGAACAGTAGCCTTTCCTATTTTGTACTTCTTCTCCCATGGTACTGATAGGGCCCTAATGGTAACATGGGTATAATCTATCCCACCAAGCACCTCAGGGGAAACATGCCATCCTATAGAAGGCATGCATGGTTCTGACACAGTCCTGGGGTGACACCGGGAAGTAGATGTACTGATCCACACATGCCAGGAGTATGTCAAGGAATTGCTGAAGCATGTTCAAGACAGAAGCCTGAGATACACCCAACATATCTTCAGTCTGTTTCTGGAAGGTCTCCATGGCAAGTATAGTGAGGGCTATACATACGTTAGTAAACAAAGGTGTAGGAAGGCCATTCATACCCTCAGTTCCTGTCTGTGGACTATAGATGCAGAATAAAGCCCTTAAAGTATCACTGTCCACTATAAATTGATCAATAATTTCTTGACTATCAAAGTTATAATGGGTTAGTCTTTGTCAGTATGTTCATCTTCTTGACCAGCAAGTGCCACTGGGTACAACTGGTTTTGACTCAACCAAAACAGAAAAGATAAATTAGCTAGGCTTAAAATGTAGGGATGTTTTAAGCCTAGCTAATTTCTCTTTTCAAAAGTGAGAATCAAACCCTGTACCATAAGTCTGTGAGATAAACACCTTAACCATTATACTAATCCCAACCTTCAATAAAACATCATTTTGCATTTTGTGTTCTATTTATTACACACCTGTTTTGAAATCTTCATTCTGCATGGATCTATTAATCAGGTAAATATATTTATTCAACATGCACTGATTCTTGGATAAAATGGCATTAGATCAAAATTGTCTTTTCCTTGTTTATAAAATGTTGAATGAATAGTGGTAGAAGTATTATCTTATAGTAAAACTTACATCAATTTTGAATTCATGCCTTTCGTACTAACTACTCTATGGTTTTCATTCTGTATCTTGAAACTCAGGCAAACTGAGCCAGCATCCTCAAGAGAAAATATCAAGGAGGATGACTTTTTACATACCTTCAGCAAAACGGTGAAAAAGCTCATAAAGGCCATCATACTGGTAACTGTATACCCAAGCAATGAAATACATGCATATTTTGTGAAGTATACAAGATCATTCACATTTGGAACATACGAGTATTTTCATATAAAATGCTTTACTATCTCAGCTCCACAAGTAGCCCAATGTGAGCATGCATACTTCTCTGTCTGTACCGCTTGATGTCAGAGTATACATGATAAAATAAATGGCAGTAGTGAACACGATGTATACGCGTTTCAACAGGGTTAATGCCATACCTGAGGTTGGTTTGAAACAGCAATTTATGACTGAATATTATGAGTGTTCTAATTGATTGTTCAAGTAAGAACAGTGGTTGACTGGTTCTTCAAATAAGAGGAGTGGCTTAAGTCAATATACAAGGCACAGTAGCTTAGGGAGGGAAGGTGTCTGGAAAAGGTGGGAAGGAAGAACCATCCATACCCCCCAAAAAGTGGCACATAGAATGCAACATTTTTAAAGTCCCCATAGTCAAAATGTACAGTTCTCAAAACTGCTGCCCATTAGCAGGCATTGTTTTGTATAATGCATTATTTGTGCGACTCTGTACTTACAATTCAGTAAAACCTCCTTGGAAAGTATGAAGGTAACTAATCGTGTGCTCCAGGCCTCAGTACTGGACCCCACATTTTCATCATCTGCTTTTTAAATCTCCAGAATGGGAATCAGAATCTTCAGTTAACTAACTCTGCAGATGATTCTGAACTGGTCATTACTGTCAAATGTTCATCTGATATCCACAGTTGCATGCAAAATGACTGACAACCCAATGTCAGCATATTTTCTCCACTCTGCTCATTCTGTACTAGATATGTCAGTTGTGGTTATTAAAGATCATTTTCATACACCTTTGGAAGGAAGATCAGGTCATTTTCATACATTTTTGGAATGATCAATGGAGATTGAGCTAATATTGGTTGTTCAGTATGACAGTTAGTGACTTGAATCTGGATATTGGTTTTATGAGACATTATAATACTTAAGAATTTTTCAACATGAGAAAATAACAGTGGGTACAAATAAGGTTTGCCAAAAAGCAACAAATGTCTCTTGTTCTCATAATGCATGATTTTATGATGAATTTACCCTCACTCCAAGCTGTTGACTATTACAGAAATTTAATAGTAATTGTAAGACTACTGGGAGTTGTGTTTGGGTACCTGTGTTTTATTCATGACAGACAGTAGTTATATTCACATAAGGTAATATTCTAGTCAAAACATTAGTAACCATAAGTTTAACAATAATTTAACAGTTCAACAAAATTTTGTTCAGTATTGCTACTCTTCATATTTATCTGTCAGAAACTTAGTCTGACATGCCAACACTTCTCACTCTCTCTCTTTCAGTTAGTTAATCCACAGCCCATGTAGTATACTAAGTGTATAAAACATCCATGCATTCTAATCTCATATCTTAGTCTCTTAGTAGAGACCGCCTTTTATCATAACATATAACTTCACCATACATACATACATGCATACATACATAAATACATATGTATGTACATATAAATACTTCAGGCATGAGGAATAATGCCCTTCTAGCCTGCCAGTATACCAAAACAGCTGTTCCCATAATGTGGCTGGGCTATTCTTAACAATATCTCAACAAGTGCTTACTTTAATGTAATTTGGTAATTTATTCCATGCATCAGTTACTCCCTCAGTGAACCAGTTAGTGCACTTTTCATTCCTACAGAATCTTCTACATAGGTTGTCTGATGATTCTCTACTATTTTTTGATAACCACAAACATTCCCACAGGTAGCCATCTCTAAATGCCCTATATACCTGAATAAGTTCTCCTCCTAACTTGTTACAGCCGAGTGTGCCTCCAGGCGATTCTGCAGTTACCTCCTAATGTGCCTCTAGATGTCAAATATTGCTTGTTCATATTTGCATTAATTATTCCAAAACCCTGCTACATAAAAGGCATCAGAATATTTTATCTTCAAGCATACATGATGGCAAGCACTACTGCATTTATATTTGACCTCTGTCAATGAGTATTTGTTAACACTGTAAGGTGATAACTTCATCTTTTTAATGGTTCATGCGACACCCACTAGGAGTTAAAAGTACACACTCAAAATAGCTGTTCTGGAGGGAATGAGTTAACTACCTGCATGAGACACTCTACAAGTTCAGATATTTTAGTCTTTCAGAATAACTTAAATTTTCACGCGCATGGATGCCCTTGGTATATTTCCACCATACTCTTTCCAGTTTACTCATGCTTGTTTTCTTATAAAGTTTCCATATTGTTATTCCATACTCAAGTTTGGGTCTAATATAACTAAAAAAACAATGACTTCATTATTTCTGATTTCCTAGACTTTATAAATTTGTATACAACCTATTGTTCCATAACTAACATTAACCAACTGGTTGATATGAAAAGGAAAAACACAAAGTTGGATCTACACATTCACCTAGGTCCTTAAATCAATCTACAGTTTCAATCACTGTGTGCTATATGAAATATTCACATTTCAGTTTATGTCCCCTAAATTTCATATGCTTAGTTTCTGATGTATTTATCAGCATATTATTCTCCTGTGCCCAAATGGCCAGTTTAGTAAAGTCCATTTGCAGACATGCCCGGTTACACATGTAACCAGTTTACTCATTTTGAACTCATCTGCATAAAAACTGTTGAGCACCTCAGATGAAGAAGACAGATCTGAAAGATAAAATCTAAACAAATGTGGGCTAGGATAGAGCCCTTGTGAGACACCTTGACTGTAACCTTGAATTTCACCTGTCCAATTGCTGTATGATACTTGCCTTTTCCTATTTGTAAGCCACACATCTTTCCATCTTATCAAGAGTACGCCAATACCTAGTTGCCCTAATTTACTGATCAGTGTTTTGTGTATGGCCCTATCAAACGCATAAGTTAAATTTATATTAATTACATCACAGCACAATTTTTCATTCATAGCTGTTATTATATTGCTATAGAACATTACACTTGGTAATAGATCTGTTTTCAACATATGCATGTTGATATATGGTTTCAAGTCTCAACCTTTCCAATTCTGCCAATAATTTATCCAATATAATCTTCTCCATTACTTTTCCATAACATGAAAGTAAACTTATGGTTCTGTATGACTCTGGGTTTGTCATAATTGCCTTTCCCTTAAAGACAGGTTTAACAAGTGCATATCTCCAATCAAGAGGGATCTCTCCATATTTATATGGTCTAGTAAATGACAGATATAATAGCACTGTAAGTTCATGCCAAACTGTTCTCGGGTCAATATAACCAATTCCGTCTTCTCCCTGTGCTTTGTTTGGATCCAGTTTGCATAGTTCTTTTTCATTATAAACTAATTTGATTTCAGGATCTGGGGTTACCCAGATCTCACTATGACAATTTATTGCTCCCTTTGTGGAGCCAAAGTGCTTTGTGTGTGTGTATATATATATATATATATATATATATATATATATATATATATATATATATATATATATATATATATATATATATATATAGCCTGTTGCGTCTGAGAATAAATTTTAGAATCTACACACAGGTTATCAATTTGTATGACTTTACCACATCTTATGCATCTATAAAATGGTTTCCTATTATGCTCAATATTTTTATATAAATTTTCTTCAAATTTTGCTTGATTTTGTCCTACGCCATGTTTAATTTGTCTGTCTAGCTTGTTTATTTTAGTTTTCAAAGTTGTAGTTTAACTTGTTTTCCATTTCTTATATTTTTTTCTCTAGCATCTTTGCCAACTATCTTGTTCTTATGGAAATATAGCCTCCTGACATTGCATGCCTACAGTGGATATAAAAAGTGTACACACCCCTGTTAAAGTGCCAATTTTTTGAGATATAAAAAAATGAGACCACAATAAATCATTTCAAAACTTTTCTCATCTTTAATATGGCCTATAACCTGTACATTTCGACTGAAAATCAAACAAATCTGTTAGGGAAAAAATATAAAAAATAAAAAACATATAATAAGCTGGTTGCATAAGTGTGCACACCATTAAACTAATACTTTGTTGAAGCACCTTTTGATTTAATTACAGCATTCAGTCTTCTTGGGTACACATCTGCCATCAATTAGAGAGACTCTGATTAACCCCAAATAAAAGTTCAGCTTTACTAGTAGGATTTTCCTGACATTTATTCAGTTGCCTGCTACAGCAAAAGCCACGATTCACAGAGAGCTTACAAAGCATCAAAGGGATCTCATTTTTGAAAGGTATCAGTCAGGAGAAGGGTACAAAAAAATATCCACAGCATTGGATATACCATGGAACACAGTGAAGACAGTCATCAAAGTGGAGAAAATATGGGACAACAGTGACGTTGCAAAGAACTGGATGTACCTCCAAAATTGATGAAAAGACCAGACGAAAACTGGTCTGGGAGGCTGCCAAGAGACCTACAGCAACACTGAAGGAGCTGCAGGAATTTCTGGCAAGTAGTGGCTGTATACTACATGTGACAACAATCTCCCGTATTCTCCATATATTTGGACTGTTGGGTAGGGTTGCAATAGGGATGCCTTTTCTTGCACAGAAAAATAACCAGGACTGGCTAAAATTTGCAAAACAATACATCAAGTCTCCCAAAAGTATGTGGGAAAATGTGTTATGGTCTGATGAGACCAAGGTTGAACTTTTTGGCCAAAATTCCAAATGGTACGTTTGGCGCAAAAAGAAGACTTTGCATTACCAAAAGAACACCATCCCCATGGTCAAGCATGGTGGTGGCAGTATCATGCTTTGGGGTTGGTTTTCTTCAGCTAAAACTGGGGCTTTAGTTAAGGTGTAGGGAATTATGAACAGTTCTAAATACCAGTCACTTTTGGCCCAAAACCTTCAGGTGTCTGCTAGAAAGCTGAAGAGGAATTTCACCTTTCAGCACGACAATGACCCCAAGCATACATCCAAATCAACAAAAGAATGGCTTTACCAGAAAAAAATTAAAGTTTTGGAATGGCCCAGCAAGAGCCCAGACTTAAATCCAATAGAAAATCTGTGGGGTGACCTGAAGAGGGCTGTGCACAAGAGATGCCCCCTCAATTTGACAGATATGGAATGCTTTTGAAGGAAGAGTGGGCAAATATTTACAAGTCAATATGTGCCATGCTGGTAGACCCTACCCAAGAAGACTGAATGCTGTAATTAAATCAAAAGGTGCTTCAACAAAGTATTCATTTAAGGGTGTGCACACTTATGCAACCAGCTTATTGTAAGTTTTTTATTTTTTATATTTTTCCCCTAACATATTTGTTTGTTTTTCAATTGAATTGTACATGTTATAGGTCACATTAAAGGTGGGAAAAGTTTTGAAATTATTTATTGTGGTCTCATTTTTTTATATCACAAAAACCTGGCATTTTAACAGGGGCGTGTACACTTTTTGTATCCATTGTAGATCCTGATGTTAGACAGATTTTTTTTTTTAATTTTTTGCATTCAAACAATTTCTCTTTCAAAAATTTTCACATTCCTTCTGCAGTTTTTCCACTGAATACATCACTCCATTAGTTTTACATAATGAATGTTTTGATTCCATATAATCTATTAATCTTCTATGCATTGTTTAGATTTCAGTTTGGCAGAATTATCTAGCAAGAAATTAACCTTTATAACTGCATGATCACCGCATATCAACAGTAGTAAAACTTGACAGGAAGTAACAGTCATCTTTAGGAACACAAAGAATATATATTAGTGTTTCCTGGTAGGCTTTACAATCTGAAGCGACTGTTGTTCCTGAACAAAAGTAAATAATTTATTTACTAATATTGTTAAATCAATATTATTCCAGTCTGTTTCTGGTAAATATAAGTCCGCAGCCACTATTATTCTTCCCCCATTTCATGGAAGAAATGTATGAATTCCTCTAAGTCAGCAGTGCTTGACTTTGGTGGTCTATGCACTCTAACAACTGTTATATGTTCCAGGGTTGTCTGTATTATCACAGTTAAAAATCTACAGTATTGGTGTTATCACTGAACATGTAATGATCACAGGTCTCATAACAATCTTTAATCCCTATCATAACACCTCCACCTGATTTTTTGTTAGAATGTCTGTTACAGTACAAACATGTATACCCTGACAGAACTGGTTTCCAATCACTGTTCTTTAACCGTGCTTCACAAACAATACCAACATCAATGTTATGGTAACATAGCAAATTTTCAAATTAAAAAAATTATTATTAATGCTCCTAGCTTCAGAGATGCATCAAATGTTGCTGTCCATGAACTGTGAAATTTTCAACCTGGCAAAAATCCTGCCTTGTGTTTACCAAATATTGTAAAATATCTGCTGCAAAAATTATTTTCCCCGATTTTGACAAATGCACACCATCCTGTCTAAATACATGTGCCCAAAATAATGCTTGGATGCTCTACACATTTCCATTTTTTTAAGACGGGACATTTTTTTCATGTAGGTATTTACCCCCCCCCCCCAAAAAAAAAAAAAAAAAAAACATGAACTGGACATTATTGCAAATTCACATTTTCTAAAACCAAAACATTTGTCTCAGACAACTTGTTTAGACAGGCTAACAAATTACAAATTATACTTTCTTGTTTTCTTTCTCTGGATTTAACTAATCTCCCCACATATCTCCTGTATTATGATTTATTCTCTCATTAGGAGTTAGAGCAGTCTCTGGATCTGTTATCATCGCTGTTAAATGAACACGGACTTAAGTGTAACATGCAGGGTGAACTTCAGTTTTTTTATTTTTTATTTTTGCTGGCTATAACTTGGTCTTCTAAATTTTCAGGCTCACACAGTCTTTTTCTTTCTGTCTCTCTCTCTCTCTCTCTCTCTCTCACACTGTGTCTGTGTCTGAGATGCATTTGTTACACTACGCATCCAAACTGCATACTTTCATTCCACATTGGCATTTTTCAAGTGTCTTTTGTAGCCAATAAGAAATGAATGATGTTTCTCTTTCTAGGCACAGGTGGATATTTAAGTACCGTATCTAATAACTGTAACTTAATAACTCCTGTTGAAGAGATCATGCTAGCCCATAAGCTTGAGTAATTGCAAAACCTATGTTGGTCCATTAAAGTCAAATCTGTGTTCCAGGGCCTTGGTGTCCCCTGATACCCATTAATGATGTGGGGAGAAACCCTTGTATACAAGTGGTGTACAGAAAAAAGGTTAAAACTAAATGCAAAAGAAAAGTGTAGTATTGTTGCATTTGCTAAACAATTTTCTTCATGAATGTACATAGCCAATACCCCATTCAAAACGATACTGTAGTCAGGGATTTTGGAAACTGGGTAAATACTTCCTTTTCTTACAACCAGCATGTAGCAAAAGTAAAAAAAAAAATCCTTCTATTTAACACAACTGATATTTAAAGACATCAGCCAGATCAAAAAAGGTTGTCATACCTCTTTAAGCAGCTCTAATTAGATCAGTTTTGTGTACAACTCCCACTTCAAGATGTATATTTTTGGTCATATTAAGCAACTGAAAAGAACCCAAAAGTTCCTAACCATGATGATTTGGCCTAAAGTCCCTAAACTACCAGAAAAGGCTTGAAGTTCTATCCATTTAACTCTGCTTCTTATAGGCTCTTGCAGGGTGATCTATGTCTTGGGTTCTGTGCCATTAAAGATTCCACGTTCGTTGATCTCCTGTATTTTCACAAGTCAAATACCTCCGCTAACACCAGAACTAGGGATTTAAACCTCCACCAGTACATAAATAAAATTATACAACATCTATCCCATAGGCTGGGATCAAGCAATACATTTCATTTTTATGAACATATTTCCCCTGCAAGTTAAACAAAATCACACTCTACCATCCTTCAAACTAAACCTGGATGATCAGATGGGTATTCATAAATTTACTCCAGGACTGCCCTGCTTTGAGTGTGTGTCTGTGTAGGGGATGTAGAGCATGAGGGTGGGTATTGGTGAGGCATAAATGGTCTTGTCACAAAATTACCTTGTATTTCCTATGATTCTGTGAGGAAAGAACATCAACTTGGAGGACTCTAGAGTCCATAGTGTTGCAGATGGTATAGAAGGGGAGATGTAAAAGCAACCTGATGACTAGAGGATGATGACTGAAAATATTTTTGCAGAGAGACAGACACAATTCATTACTTCACAAGTGGAGGGCTAACAGATGATATTCTGGGATGTGTGTATAAGGTACTTTAGTTCAGGTGATTTGCTGGGTACAGTGCATTGCTCACCTGTCCTTGCTGCTTTACTCAGCAATTCAGCAGTCCATAAACATTCTGAAATCTGAGAAACAGGGCTTCAAGGACAGCTTTACATCAAAAGAGAAAGAGAGGCAGAGAGAGAGAGAGACAGAAAGAAATGTTTGCTTTTTTTAAGAATTATAAGTGATCATTTAATGCAATCATCACATCATTAGACTATGTGCACAAGAGCACTTATGTTTATCCTTTGCAAAGACTGGCTGATGCATCTGACAATGAAATTTGCCTATACCTTTAACAACCATACTTGTTTTATAGGGTAGGAGCCACTTGAGATGCTCTTCTTTATTTCAATGTCCATAACTGGAACATGCTAAAGTAGATTTTGTATGTACAAAGAAGACTATATACTTGCATGTGCCACAGCTCTGCTCTGTGCATATTAGGTAACTGCCCTCCAAAAGTACATTTTCCACATATGTTGCTTCAGACTCGACATGAACTGTGCCTGCTTGCATCTGGGCTTCTCTTGACTGACAACTTACTTTCTCAGCCTTGTATACTCTATTTTTTGAGTCTCTAATATTATGAAGGAATTCAGCAAACATTTTTCAAAGTACTGTATATAATGAAATTTAAAATAACACTTTAGGTAGGCCAAAAGCAGACAGAATTGAGCAAGTTGTTTTTGTATGAAACACTTTAGTGATCAATTAATGACTAGTGAGAAAATATAACCATAACGATAACTATATTGCTTTTTACTTGTATGACTGTATCCATGGTTGTAGTCAAGCATTACCGAGAATAATTTATACCTATATCTCTTATTTATTTTGCAAGTGATCTGTTATATTATAACTGTTGTGAAGATAGGTGAAGACTGCCAGCCTAACCAGATAGAATTTTGTAGATAATTATGTCATTTGTAAATATTAATGTAAGCCACAGACTTGTTCTCTTAAATGTGAAAAGACTGCATTGGATATTGAACTGCAAAAATGCAACAACAGTGCACTCTGCTGTAAGAAAGCTAAGTCAAGCATTTCATGACTGTCTTTGATGTTAAAATTTGGAGCCGATATGTCTAGAGGGAGGCATTCTACCTATTGTTTTAAGGCCAGAGTTAATGGCTAGAATTTGCATGTATAAATGTCTTTTATTGCTCTGGTTTCTCACCAGGTGTAAAGAATGTAAATGTAGTTTCTGTTAACCTGGGAACACCAGAGAAGTGTGACAAATGATGTCATGCGAAGCAGCTCTGTGTTATCAATTTAGAGAGAGAGAATAAGAGAGATCTGAGCATTTTGTCTTGAGAACATCCAACATCACCAGCACTGCCTGTTTCTACAGGCAAGTTATTTAGAACTGTGTTTTCTCTTAGATATAGCTAGGAAATAGGAAGATCAGACTAGTTTGTTTTCCTGTGATGTCAGAACTTTTCTATGGTATTATTTTAAGTATTTCTCTGTGATCTCTGAACTCTTGACTAGCACTGTGTAGTAAGAAGTATTGTCTTGTGTTTTTTTATTATTAATTATTAAATATTTTTAAACCTTTCAACTGTGGCTGTTTTATGTAGAGTTAATTTAAGCTCTAGAGTACATTGCATGTATATAGTGATACTGTACCAAGTCTCTAATAAGCCTTGACTGTTCAGTCACACTTGCATTTGGATAATATTGCACAGTAATAATTGGACACCCTTTTAAGGGCCTTTGAGTAGCTGATAAATATTAGTGGGTGGTGGCAGTTGGTGCTACCTTTTAGACTAGGTGGAAAAGGGGCACAGCTGGAGAACCTTTTCCAGCCTTCCCCAGAAGTGTCTGCATGGTTGTATATGACTCTTATCTCAAAGTGTGTGTGTGTGTGTGTGTGTGTCAGCTACTTGGGCAGGGACACGAAGCACTGGTTGGACAGAGAGGGTGCTGCAGGTTTTAGGTTTCCCACTAGGCTGAGATCTGGACCTTACAGCTGTGCCAGTGAGGAGTCTTATTGGGGACATGGAGAGAAAAGGAGAAACCAGCCCCAGACTGACTGTTATCTCTGTGTGCTCTTTAGGGAAATTGTACTTTACTGTGTGTGTATTAATTATCTTTTCCCGATATGGACGCCCCTCACTGGTGTTAGTGGTGAGGATTGAGGCTCCTTGATTGCTGGGCCAGTGCACGGTCATCACATCTGTTACATATGTGTTTGTCTATGTGCACCACTTTATTTAATTGTCTCTGCCTAATGGCTTGTGTAGTGGCTAAAAAGGGTCTTGTTATCAGACCTCTCACACAGTTAACAGACAGCTAGCTAGATAAGAAAATTAAAACAATAAAGAAACTATTTATTAATGGAAAATAATGTCTTTGACTTGGGTTGTAGCTAATAATGGTCCCCTGGACCAGTCCACTTAGCTGATTAATAGACAAACAGAAATTAAATAAATGCAGAAAAAAAAGAAAAAGACACACAAAAGTAAATATAATAAAAATATATTTATACATTTGACAGAAAACAAAAGAATAATCCGTGAATATGATCAAATGTAAGGCAGCAGGTGCAACTAAAATCTTTTATGCCTGAAATGATATGAAAGAAACTCCAAAGGATCTGACAGATGAAAGTATACAGGCTTGAAAGCTAATTACTTCATACACAAACCTGATGAGAAATTGGGATCAGACAATATATTTCATCTTTATGAATGCTTAATGGCCGTAGGTTATTACTTTTGGCACCCAGTCTTAAGCTTTACATGCTCTAACATGGGCTTTATGGGAAATCATTGAGTGTAACCTTACTAAACAATGATATATCACACAATCACATACAGCATGTCATACTAAACATGCCATTTCCTATGCAATGCCAGCTTAATAAGTGCTCTTTGCTGCTTGAATGAGTAACAACTTATAAGAATTAAGCACTTAACCTGTTGCTTCTCCTGAATTAACTTTTTTTTTTAGCTCTTATCATGTCAAACACAGAATACATACTTGCTTTAACCTTTGAAAGATATTTATAAAATTTTATATATATATATATATATATATATATATATATATATATATATATATATATATATAAACATTTTTGATGGCATGTGATTTTGCTTTAAACAGAATTGCAAAATATTGTTTAATTCTCAGAGGATATTCCTTCTTGCATGCTGTCAGTCTTAGCAATGAGATTAACTGCAGACCTAATTTGAATGACACAGAAACAACTAAGGTACCTGCTGCAGACACATTTGTCTGTGTACATCTGTGCAGAAAGCATGTGATACAAACTTAATAGTTAGTGTTTACTTATAAGATCCAGTTTCAGATCTAGAATCTAAAGGATACTACCAAAATAGTTTGTGCTGAAGAGTTTGCCGTTTACATTTCTTTAGCAACCCCTATGGTTCCAGAGATATGAACATTTGTTTGAAATTTGAGAACATAATTTGGTTTTATCAAAAATTTAGGCTCCATCCACTGGAAGTTACAGTGCAAACTTCCACAGCTCCATTAGAGGGAATGAGTTAACACATGACATTCTTTTAACTCACATTCTAAATAAATTAAACTGTCACTCTGTTTGGAAAATAGAGGTAAAGAGCTTTTAGGCAATTAATATCTATACCTTTTTGCAACTGAGTGTAAGTTTACCATGCCGTTTGTCAGTTTTCCTCTTTAAAGTGACTTAAACATGAACTTTAGCTTAAACATCCCAACAACACCTCTGTTCTAAAATATGTTTCTTTATTATTAAGAATACTATCACAAAACTTAGGATTCCTACTTATATAAAGCAATGGCTATCAGCAATATCATATAATGCTTATTAGAGATTTTTACCCATAACAACTTATACTGGATGGCAGAACACTACACCACAAAGGGAGACTTAGTAGCTATCTCTGCAAAGTAGATGGCTTATAATATCTGACTGAGGAACAGAACATTGTTCTCAGTGTGTGACAGAAATGTTTTACTAAATGAGTGAGTGAAATGTTTCACTAACAACTGTTTAGATAGATGGGGAACAGATTTCACAAGACCACAGATGAATCATAATTGCATAATCATACAGAGCAGTGTACTCATCTAGGAAGACCTTCACGTTGTGATACCTTGATTGGAAAAAGAGTGGGAGTAGAAAGAGAAATGGAATACAAGAGTAAAGAATAAAAGTAAGAAGGATAAACAAAGGGGAAAATCATGGAGAAGGTGATCATGGACAGAATAAAGACACATTCAATTCAACTGTTTACACCATAATCTAACATTCTGGGCCTAGTATCTCTGAATGCAAAGCCTGGGCTGAACTTTGTATTAATTGTTAGCTAATGATATTCTAGACATGAACAATGGCAACTATCCTGAGATTTTAGGAGACAAAATATTCACAAATTTCCTCCAATAGCCGCCTAGAACATTTAGTTTGCATATGTAATGTATTAACATTGAATGAAACAACAGAAGCAACTCAAATCCTTCAACAGTGAGCTTTAATTTTGGCAAAAAGGTGGAGTGCAGTCCTTCACACTGGTTGTGGACAGTTTGTTTTGCAAAATAACATGTTTCCATAAAATAATATCCATCTTTGTGCATTTGGCAATCATATATAAATGCTGAGATGACAACAAAAAAGGAAGTGTTGATGGAAGCTTTTAGGGTTTGGTATGTTGCAAAGGACATATAATTTACAGGCTTATTGTCAATATTATGAATACTGTTTTGTTTAGATATAAGAACTTATAATTTGTCATTGCAGGAGCATAGTACTTTTCTATTTCTAGTAGGATTAAATTAGATCTGTAATTGGTGAACTTTGCATGTTAACTTGGATATGTACTTGTATTTATCATACGGTACTGCTGTAACTATCAACATTAATGCTTCTTACACCTATACATTGATTCTTCATTGATTTATAAAGACAAAAATACCACTGTGCCATTAGACTGAGGAAAAGGTCATTACAGCAAATCCTTAATGTGCCATATAATAAATCTTATGAAGGCACTATAAATGAGTTCCCCCTTAAAGTGCCAAGAGTTAGACAATCAGATGAAGAGGTGAGAAGAACCCCACTTCTGTCATTACAAAGAAAGAAAAAAAAAACAAAAACAAATGGGTGCAGAGGTAATCCAGCAGTTTGGAGAAGAGTATTAAATGTATGGTCAGCTAATAAGCTTCATCCTGTAGCCCCAAGTTTGAATCCTTGAGTTTCTGTTTGCTCATTGTGTGACTCTGAATAAGTTACATAACCAGACAATGCTCCCATGTCACCTTAGAAAGAGGTACTTGTGCCTAGTGGGTTTAACTGATAGACAAATACATCATCACAAGTAAAATAACTGAGGGAGTTTGTACACAAATAATGCAAGGAGAAACTGAAAATGAAGAAAGCATTCATTCATAATTTGAAACACTCTGAAAACGTTTAGTAAAATAATACAGTACATTGTTAGTTAGACAAGAAATGTGAAATAATATCCTTCTCTGAGTATGGTTGTAATGACAAATGCCAGAACTATGGAGAAACTAAAAATGAAGTCTATTCATAGACAACCAGCCTCAAGATTTTAAGAAAAATTATAATAAGCAGAACGGACTATGAACTTAGAGTGCAAAACAGTTATCATCACCAAACTGGAGAAGTCAGAAAACCAAATAAAAATTGTTAAAAATTAAGCCCACCGGCAGCATTACAGGCCAACAACCAATTTAAATGCATATTTTGAGAGGAAGCTGCTATCACCCATTTGGAAGCTGAAACAGGACCTTAGTTCTGCAACCAGTAGCAATGGATACTGTATCATGTCCTTCAGCTAACTAGATATGTCCAGTTTTAGTAATTAACATGAGTTTGGTGCAGTGTTTAAATATGCCTATTTTTATTTGGTAGCATTAGTAATTTGTTTTTCATGTATGATGATCTCTATTTGACTTTTCTGAAACAAGGTGAAGAGTGCATGATGAAATTAACCTGAAAATGGTCCATGAGATCAGAGTTTTACCCCAGTTAACAAATAAATAATGATTAGTTGGTTGATTTTAATAAAGTTTTTTTTGTTTTCAAAGTGTGCTAAATAGCATTTACTTTCTGTGCTTCACTCTTTATGATAATTCTTTTAATACAGTATTCAGAAATAATCTTGTTATGATCAGTTACTCAGTTATAATATGCAGTGATATACAAACTAGGGAAATGCTGGTTAGTTCAGAAAACCTTATCCAGTAGGGATGGTCTGCACCTGTCCCCTTTAGGCTATCAACTATTGGTTAAAACCTTGTCCACCTCCATTGTGTCTTTTTTGTTTGGGCATTGCCAATCTGATAAACTGTCCAACATAACTAAATCAACTTAGAATAATCAAAGGTGATACTTCCCATTGTTAAGAACACAAACTGCAAAATGTCACACAGGAAGCCTTTTCCTCTGTTGAAACTTGGTTATCCGATGCCCAATTAATACTCAACCCAAACAAAACTAAACTACTCATCTTCCAACCCACCAAACATACTCAGAACAACTCTCACTTTAACATAACAGCAAAAGACAACACCACTATATACCCAACTGAACACACCAAATTGCTAGGTGTGGAAATGGACAATAAACTAAAATTTGACATTCACATATCCATGACCATAAAAAAAGTCCACAAAAAACTAGGAGCGTTATACAGAAATAAGCAACTTCTCACCAAAGCAGCAAAGATTTCAATAGCAAATTCCCACCTTATCTCTACCCTACTTTATGCCTCTCCAATATATACCAACCTAAGGCAATGCGATCTAAACAAGCTAGAGACCTGCTACAACAAAATCACCAAATTCACCACAGGGGCATCCTACCGTAGTCACCACTGTCTCTCACTTGCTGAACTGGGCTGGCTTGAACTCCCTCACCTCCTTCAATGGTATCAACTCTCACTCGCCCACAAACTAGTAAACCATCCATTAAATGTCCTATCCCACCAGAATCTACTACAACCCTATCGCACCACCAGACCACTAAGATCCAGCAACAAAAATCACTTACAGATCACTAAAGCCAATAACTCTGCTGGTGAAGCACTATTCTCTTGCACCATAGCCAAATTATGGAACTCCCTCCCACCCACAATTACCTCCATACCATCATCCACCCACTTTAAAACTTTACTAAAAGCGCACCTAAAAACATGCTGGCTATGCCCTTGCAACTCCCACTCTAATATCATCCACCCCATCCAACCACTACCTTTCTTTCCACTCCACTAACTACCTTGATTATAACAAGCTCAGATGCTCATAAGCCTAGTACTTATTATACAGCAGGAACTTCTTATTGTAACATTTGTTAATGTCTGTTATGTACTTCACAGATAAAGATTCTAGTTGTCTACTGATGTACTATGTTCTTCATCTGTAAATATGTTGTAAGTAATTGCTATGTTAAATTGTTAATCACTATGTAATCCAATGTAACTACTGTTTATTTTAACTGTGGAGCTTTTCTCCCCGGGCCTCTGCTGAAAATGGACCTATGTCCAGTCGGACACTCCCGGTCAACAAATGTAAATAAATAAATAAATAAATAATAAATAAAGAAAAATCTCAATTCCCTGCAAGCTGTCCTCACCCTGGAGAATATAGAGCTGTTGTAGATACTAAGACATGGTTTAAAGCCATGGAGAGCACCTCGACAGTGCAGAGCTATAATTCCTTTCACACTTTTAGATCAACTACTGCACAGAAAGGGACAGAAAGTGGATGTACCTCAATTTATATAAAAATAAACACATTTCAAGGTTGGTCAAGTAATGTGACAAACTTGAGCTTCCCCATGGACAACTTATCATAAGGAAAGTCCTGTACCATATCTTTGCATAGTATAGGTTCCCCTCTATAACCCAGGAAGTCAATATCACTTACTTAAATGAACTGGAGTCACTCCCCATTCAACCCACCACCATACTCCTGGGTAACTTCAATTACACCAGTAGAAATTGGGAATCATATATAACCCCAAACTTGCAGGCCCAAAGACTCTTGGAGTTTTTGTCAATATGAACTCCCTGGACAAGCTAGTCTGAGCACCCATTAGGGGTGCAAATGTCCTTGATCTAGTCTTCACGAATATGAGAAATGTTGCACCCCCTCATATGCTACACCCTCACTGCTCAGGTCACACCATAAAGCTGTCTTCTTCAAAATAAAGATAAAGCCTGTGACATTACCTAACCCTGGAATTTTTGCGGAATTATTCCAAGGCAGATCTTGTACATTTAAGTGACACCGTGGAAATATTTAAAGCCCCCCCCAGACTTAAGGAACACTGCTGCCTGTAAGGAATCATTCACAAAAACTCTTTACAATCATACATAGAGGCAGCAGTACCTACCAGACGTAAGCACAGGACATACTCAAAAAGCAAGCTACCCTGGTGGAATCCCAGCATTAAAAGTTGTACAACAGAAAGGAGAAAATCATATCCAGATTTAGGAAATGCAATGCCCAGCAAGGTAAGAACTTCCTCATCAAACTAAATAAGCAGTTCAGAGGGCTAATTAAGTCTACCAATGCTAAGTCTGAAGTAAAAGTAGCCTCCCAGGCCAAGGTCAATTATAAGGCATTCTTCAACTATGTCCACAACCACAAAGACAATACACAACAATGTGCTGAACTAATTGTAAACAGTGCCATTTATATCGAGCAGGAGGATAGCAAATCTGCTTATCGATAAATTTGTCTCCAATTTTACCCTAATATTACCCCCAGACACCACTTAAGAAATACACCCAACCATTACTCCCCCAATTATCACTAGAGAATGGGTCCTTAAAGCACTCTCCAAGGCCAAAAACACTGCATTGCTGCAACCTGATAATATCCCCAGATGCTTCCTTAATAGCACGAAGTAAGACCTATGGAGTCCACTAGACTCATTAGTTAACCATAGCCCTTAATAAGGCTTTGCACCAAATGAATAGTGGACTGCTACTGTTATCCCTCTACACAAGGCGAGGCCATCCATAGACCTGAGAAACTATCAACCCATAAGACTTACTAGTCTCATATGCAAGGCTCTGGAAAGAATAATCATAGATTTGATAAATGAAACCTCCAGACTATGGATCCAACTCAGTTTGGTTTTGTCAAGGAGTAGTTATGCCTACTCAACTTGTTGGACTTCAAGAGGGTCACCAAAGCAGTAGATGAGGGCAAAGTGCCTACCTTGACCTGGCCAAGGTATCTGACACAAAACCCTACTCAGGCATTGAAGGCAAGCTCACTAAATTAGGTATAAACCCCTATATCACTCACTGGCTAGCCAGCTAGCTTTCTGATAGACCCAGGAACTTATAACAGGGAAGTCCACCTCCACAAAGAGGGTGGTCGCTAGCAGAGTCCGTCAGAGCTCTGTGCTGGATCTGCTCCTTTTCAGCATCTACTTCTCAGAAGTCAAGGCCAATGTCAAGGGGCCCTGGCTGACCAAGTCTGCAGATCCCTGCAAACTAGGAGCTGTAATAGAATCCTCCCAAGGCACTAATATCCTCCAACAAGGGTTAACACAGGCAAATGACTGGTGCCAGAGCAATGATTTAAAACTCAATGCCAAGAAATGCATGAAAGTGTCCTTTGAAAAGTTAGTTATCCAAGGAAATTACATTATTGATAACACACCGCTAAGGCAAGACCCAGTAGTCAAGGTTTTGGGGACATATGTAGACAGTAATTTGGCTTTCAACCAACGTGTCTAAGGTATTAAGGAAATCATTTTGTTGCTCAACTAATAAGCAAGGATATGGCATCTAGGGCCAAGGAACTCATCATGCCACTGTATTCAGCCATCATCAGGTCCATCACTGAGTACAATATCACCTTCGGTATGTACCTGACCAGACACATATAACAGCTGGAAGATCCACAGCGGTTACTCACAAAAAAGAATATAGGGCATTTACAAAATGTCCTGTACTAACCACCTGAAAGCCAGATTCCTATACTCTGCCTCATACAGACTGTTGAGGGATGATCTATGTCTGGCATACAAGGCATCCCTGGAGCCCACTCTGATGGACTTCTTTCATATCTACAAACAGATAACATCAGTACTAGCTGATATTGGGACTCAAGTAGGACATGTTGGAGGGACAGGAATATCTCTCAGACAATATCCATTCTCTGAAACAAACTTCTCATCCACATGAAACAGAGTTCTTCCCTGATCATATTCAAGCGTAACCTTGACCAGTGGCTAGGAAATTGGAAATTTACCCCTGGCCTGGCACCTATGTCTCTAATGGACAGAGGCAGTTTGTAATTGCTTGAACACCCCTACCCTAGCTTACATATATACCCTTAAAATATTATCTAGAGCACCAAAACCTGTTGGATACATTTAGGATGCATGGTAAGACTTAAAGGCCCATGTGACCTAGTATATACCTATACACCTATGAATGAAAATGTGAATATACACAAACTGAGTATGTACAGACAGCAGTTATGGGGAATTTGGCACCAAGATGAGTTTCATAAATCATCAGCTATAGTTAAAGACATCAAACAGAATCTAGCAGTTACAGATATGAGTTGGATTTTAGGAGAAGCAAAGCTAGTATTGTTTGGCATACTTGCAATATTTACAATGTTTACAATATTTACAAAACCCTGATGCTGTTGGATTTAAACCAAGAATGAATGCATTTATATACATATAATAGGTCCTTTATCCACCATAAATATCTTTTCCTAACCTGCTTTACCCTGCAGTGTTTCTGCTGTGAGATTCTCTGCTTGCTATACCCCCTTTTTTTTTTACTTTCTTGTACTCCCCTTTCCTCTCCTTTTCATGAAACAATATGGTATTCAGCTTGCTGGGTGACCATTCCCTGCTCCTTACCTCCTCCTTTACTGGTTTTCCTTTGGTGCATGCACCATCTCCTTGGTAAGATGGGTGATAGTTCATGCTACCTTGCTGTATTTCTCATTCATGTTCTTTCTCACAAGTTTTACACAATATGAAGTAAGAGCATATCTTTGCCCTTCTTTGAAGATTCTTTGAAGACTCTCAGCTACATGACAGTGCTTCTCTTACGAAGTTTCTTCTCGGCTCACTTACCTCCCTGAAGTGAAGTTGTCAGTCTACTCACACTGCCTATAATTATTTCTTTATTCATATCTACTTAGAACTACTATGTAGTCTGCCAATGTGCTGTTACACTGGACCACATAAATGCACTAAATTATGAAAATGAGCCATTTTTTCAGCATAAATAATGGGTTATTTGTTTTCTTAGCAACAGCAATTGTTTTATGGGAATTGTGATGCACTAAATTTATTTACATGTGATAGTTTATGACTTGGATCCATGGAAAAGGGACAAGTTCCTCTATAGCCTTCCAAGAATAAATAGATAAAATAATTAAAATGAAATAGTTATGCACATAAATATTGTGTGTGTGTGAATATGTGCGTATCTGCGTGTGTCAGTGTGTGTTTTTGTGTTGGCTGATGATGATGGTAGATGCTGGACACATGTGAATAAAGTATCATCCCGGCTTTTGTTTGTGAGCATTTTATGTGCCTTCTTCACAATTGTAGTAGGTATACCATATTGAATGGGCATACAAATTTGTGACACTGTTATGTGCAAAGGGCTGAAACTGTAAATCACACCTCTCATCTGTACAGATTTTGTACAATGTCCAGATTTTTGCTTCATATTTTTGGCCATTTTTATAAAATTGGGGTTTTCTGGCACATCATTGACAAGTCATAAAAGATCGAAGTCAGAAAATAATAACAGACGTGAGTATCAGACTTCATACCCTTCAGAAAAATAATGTCAACACAAAACATGTTATTCTATAAAGTTTCTATGTTTGTAAGAGCAATCTTTAAAAATTATCCCTATTTCTTGGGCCTTTGTCCTCCCATTATTTTTGGCTTTTTCCAGATTTCTTGATCTAAGAGGGTAAGAGGTATGCTGTAACTGTCTTATGTAGTGACATACTAAAGACACAACAGATAGTTTGACTTTCTAAATGTTATTGGTATTGTTATCATTGCACAGTATGCTTACTAGAAATATTTTAGATTTATTTCACAACAAATATATGCATTTCCTTTTTCTTACTCAGATGTGTGTACTACATAAAATTGTGAAGAAGTTGTGGCTTAATAAGAACTAAAAACCCTATGTATTTGTCTCAGAAAGCGATATTTTCAAAGATTTCAAATGCTCAGAAAGAGTTGTAAATTGAGAAGTAACTCATGTTTACCATACTCACTTCATCTGTGACTATTTTTGGGTAAAGGGCTTCATGGAACTACAATTCCCACTCCATGTGTGCCTAATGAGAGGGCGGGGCTAATTTTAGGTATTGGAGGTGTTGGGTAGGGCTAGCTCATACCTCTAAACCTCTCAGCACAAGAAATCTGGACAAAGCCTACATTAATGGGGGAAGGGCAAAAACCCAAAAATAAGGTAAGATTTTAAATATTGCTCTTATAAACTTAAAAAGTTGCTAAAATAGCAGAATTTGTGTTAGCATGCATTTTCTGAAGGATATCCAAACAAACAACAGCAGGGTCACCACAACAAAAAGCATAAAATAATTTATTAGTAACAGGATAAGCACTTTCAGAAAACAATTTCCTTCATCAGATCCTACAATTAACTGACATGCATATAACTATATATACTACTTTTAAAATGTCATAAGCCAATCAGCAGAACTCAAATGGTCTGTGCAATTTCCTGATGAATCCCAAAACAGCAGATGTCATTTCCTGATACATCATAACCCATTCTCAAAACAAATAAAAATAACGCATATGTGAAAACACATGCTAAAATATATATAAAATATAAAAGCATATATTGTTTACAACATCATTATGCTATACATAACAGTTTAGAACACAATGCTTTGTTTCAACATGTAGTACTTTACTCTGATCATAGCTTTTCCTTTATTGCTATAGATACCATCAACAATAACATTAGGGGTGGAGATTTGCAAAATGCCACTGAGGTAAGGGAAACATATTGGATAGCAGAACTGCATGTGCATGTTCTGCCAAGTTTGCTCTTATTCCTTTACAACCTGTGCTAAAAGCTCAAAGACTATGATCTGGTTACGTTAAACACATTTATGAAGATTTACACAATTTTTGTGTTATGGTTATGTCCTGTCAATGTCAGTTAAATGGTAGGATCTGATGAAGGAAATTGTTTTCTGAAAGCACTTATCCTGTTACTAATAAATTATTTGATGCTTTTTGTCGTGGTGACCCTGCCGTTGTTTGTTTGGATATTTTTTACATTTTCTACAGAAGGTTCTTTGGTTCCTACAATACTATGTTTTGCTGTTATACTGCATTTTCTGAAGGATATGAAGTCTGAAACTCAAATGTATGTCATTATTTAGTGACTTCAATCCTCACTGATTTGTCACAAAGCCACAAATTTTATGAGGAACAGACCAAAAATATGATGCAAAAATCTGGACATTCTGTGAAAATTTGGACAATTGAGAGGTATGGGCTAGTTGGATATTTTCAAAACAAGTTGAGATATAGTACTATTGACAATATTTCTGTCACCTGGACTTCAACTACAGTAACGGTGATGTGAGCAGCTGAACTTAGAGCTTCAAGTTGGGAAAGAAATAAAAAAGAGAAAAAGCTGACAAATATCCATAAAATGCTAACATAATTCCATGGCTAAATGCCTATAACTTCCAGAAAAGCAATGGAAAGAAGAAAATGGAGTAAAATGTAGGAACAGCATGAAATATCTCCTTATCCAACAAGGAGACTGAAAGCAATATGGCAGAATGGCAGGAAAAGCAGTTGGATATGGCAGCATCAGGAGAATTGCATCAGTCAGTTTAGCAAAGACACAGACCAACTGAACAGAAGCATGCCAAAATATTTAAAATCAGTGGTGGTCTTCTGTTACCCATCCACTCGTCAAGGTTTCTCTTGAAGAGTATTAGTGAGAGGCTCTGCCTGATGTAATTTGGAATTTTGTTCCAAATCATGGGGAGTCTCTGTGACAGGAATCTATCCCAACAGCATGTTCTATTTATTGTTGGGGCTCGCAGTGACTTGGATTTCTTTAGGTGGAGCATGTCCATCAATTCTGAGTTGAACATGGCTTTGTAAGTCAGGCAGAGATCACCTATGAATAAGTGATATGCCACTGAGTACAGCCGGAGTTTTTTCAGTCGGGCTGCATAGGACATATGTTTGAGGCCAGTAATCCTCAGCTGTTGGAAGTGCCTTGTGAGGTACATCCCACATGGGGTATTGTACTCTATGATGGGTCTAATGAGTGACGAGTAGAGGGGCACTAAAACCTCTTTATTTCTAGATGCAAACCCTTTAGTAATTAGATGGGCCACATAGAAGGATTTCCTAACTACTTTGGCAATATGATTGTCAAAGGAGAGATTACTATCTACCTGGGTCCCCAGATCTCTTATTAACTCTTCTGTATTAAGCTGGCTGCCACCTATGTGGTAATTCGTGGGGGTTTTGTTTTTCCCAAACGGCATGACTATGCATTTTTTGGCATTTAGCTTGTGGCCATGACTTTGACACCAGGTGTCCATCTCAGTAAGGCCCTTTTGGAGGATGTCCATGTGAGCCAAAGTGTCAACTATGGCTCCCAGTTTGCAGTCATCGGCAAACTTGGTTAGCCATAGTCCTCCTGCGTTTGCCTGTACTTCTGATAAGTATATGCCAAACAGTAGGGGTCCCAGGACCAAGCCTTGTGGGCCACCACTTGTGACTGGTTTAGAGTCGGACCTGGAGCCCACTATTCTTACCGTGTGAGTTCTGTCTGTAAGCCAGTTGGCAACATAAGTTCAGGCTGGTGAGTTTTTCTGTAATACCCGAGTGGGGAATGGTGTCGAAAGCCTTGGCGAGGTCAAGGTAGGCTGTGTGAACCACCTTTCCCTCATCTATGGCCTTGGTGACTGTCTCAAAGAAGTCAACCAGGTTTAGTAGGCATGATCTGCCCTTAACAAAGCCGAACTGGGTTGAGTCAAATGGTTGGAGGTTCCCAATGTCTTTGTTAATGGAGTTCCACGATGATGCACTCCATAGCCTTGCAGACCAGGCTAGTCAGACTTATGGGGCGATAGTTACCAGGGTCAGTTGTGGCCCCTCCTTTGTAGAGAGGAATAACCATTGCTGTGCACCATTCTATGGGCACATAGCCTGTGGAGAGGCTGAGGTTGAACAGCGTGTTTAGGTGAGGGGTTAGTTCGTTCTGTAGTTCGTGCAAGACGCAGCCTGGGACACCATCTGGTCCCATTGACGCTGTGTTTTTGGCTTTTGAAAGGGCTGTTTTCACCTGTGCATCGGTGATTTTTGGGACACTACACTTTTCCAGTATTGTTGTGGGCCCTTTTGGAGGTGAGGGGGGGGGGGGAGTTTACACTGAATCTATCTGCCAGGATGTTGGCAATATCAGTAGGTTCAGTATATTTTATGCTATTTTGCACTAGTTCAGTGCATATCTGCGAGTTGCCACTTAGATTCTTAAAATAGCTAAAGAAGGCTTTGTGGTTATCTTTTGAATCCTTGGCTATTTTACTTTTGAAGTTAGCCTTAGATGATTTCATGAGGGACCTTAGTTCCTTACTGATACTGATCAGGGATGTCTTTCCTTCTTGGGATTTGCTTTTTTTCTGAACTAGTTTCCTACTTCTATTGTATAGCCTGTTTATTGCCGGGTCCACCCAACTGGTTTCCTTCTCTTTGAAGAGTGAGTCTTGGTTTTGCTAGGGATGGCACGATCCATGCATCCTTGTAGGTGCTCATAGAGTGCATTTGCAAAGGTTTCTGCATCTTGGGCAGCATTATACTTTAGTGTGGGGGCTGTGAAACTTACCACCTCTGTCTTAAGTAAGGTGAAGTTTGCTTTAGAAAAGTTTTTTACTGTGGTTTCCTTAGTTGGGAGTGGTGGTGTTGTGTGGACATCCAGAGTGATTGGTTTATGGTCTGATCTCACCAGTGACAGGTTGACCTCTGGTGTGGAACACCTGTCGCCCATGTTGGTGATGACCAGGTCCAATATGTTTTCACCTCTGGCAGGGGAGTTTACCAGCTGATCCAGGGCGTTTGAGTTGATGAATTCCAGGAAGCGCTGGGCCTGGGAATTTGTACTCGAGTAGTTTTCCCAGTGAATGGTAGGGTAATTGAAATCGCCCAATATCAGGGTGTTCGGTAGGAACTTCATGTTTTCCAGTGTCTCCAGAAAGGTGGAGTGGTGTTCCTGGGTCATGGAGGGTGATCTGTAGCAGGCCACAATTTGCACTTCAGATTTTCCCGATGTTAATTGCACATGGATGATCTCAGAGGTATCATGCTGCGCCACTAACCTGGAGGTGTAGGTATCCTTGATGAATATGGATACACCCCCTCCTTTTGTGTTTCGGTCCATGTTCTGTGGCCGAAACGTGTGGTATGAGTTGTAGCCCAGTAGTGCTGGGGTGCTCTCTGGAGCCTTGAACCAGGTTTCAGTTACTGCACAGATGTTGACGTTCTCCATACTGAAGAGTGCTTCAAGTGCATTTTGAGATTTAAACTCCTGGCGTTAAGTAGCATAACCCTCAATTTTTTGTTAATTGTGCTGTTTACGGAGGTGGGTTTGACTTTTGAGCCTTGCCTAAAAAAGGCACTATGGGGACAGCAAGAGCCTTGGCCAGTATTCGAAAGTTTAGGGGTGACAGGTGCAAGCCATCTCTTGCGAAGCAACGCGGCTTGTCGAGCATGGGTCATACCAGCCTGGGCTACATGATCAGAGAGCTCTTCCATGTCTCTTTTCATGTAGTCCAGGGAGGTACGTCTTAGGTCATTCATACCAACACGAACAATGACAGAGTCATATTTATACTTGTTCTGGAGTGACCAGAGTGCTTGTGTTATGTGGCGGATTCTGGCTCCCGACAGGCAACTAACAGTAACCTTCTGCTTGTCCAACCTAGTGAGTGGGACGTCAGTTTGCCTGAGTATAGAGTCACCTATTACTAGTGTGTTAGGTATGTTATTTCACCTTAAGGGCTGTAATTGTGCGGCACACTGATTTTGTGTTTTATGTGTTGTCTGGTTTGTGACGGGAAGTGCAGGTTGTTTGTGTGTCTGCTTTGGGGGGCTCCGATGCTTTTGCAGGTATTTATTGTGATTGTGTCAAAAGACTTGGCCAAGTCAAGGTATGAAGTGTGGACAGATTTGCCCTCATCAATGGCTTTGGTCACACTTTCAAAGAAATCCACCAGATTTAACTGGCAGGATCTGCACTTCACGAAGCCGAATTGGGTAGGATCCAGGGTTTAGTGGTCACCTATGTCTTTATTTATGAGGTCCATAATGACAGATGAGGCTGGTCAGGCTTATGGGTCTGTAATTCCACGGGTCTGTTGCTAGGTCACCTTTGTGGAGGGGAATCACTGTAGCGGTTTCTCCATTCCGCAGGAACAGAGCCTGTGGTTAGGCCATGATTGAAAAGGGTACTTAGTGGTGATACTAGTTCATGTTTTAGCCTGTTTAGAAGACAGCCTGGGATGTCATCTGTTTCCAAAGAGTCCATGTTCTTTGCCTTGGACAGGGCTTTGAGGACCTGCTCTTCAGATGTGTAAGGTGGGGGGAGTTTGGGGGAGGGCTTGTTGTAAGTTAGGAGGGGATAATGGAGTGAATTTCCACCAAACTTATCCGCTAGCAGGTTCGCTATCTCTGTGTAGTCAGTGTATATGATACCATTGGCCACCAGTTATGCACATGCTTGGGTTCTACCCTTTAGGTTACGCATGTATCTGTAAAAGGCCTTACAGTTATCCTTGACAGTACTTGCTAGGTTTCTCTCAAAGAAGCTCTTGGAGGATTTGACAAGTTGTCTTATTTGCTTGCTAAGGCTGAGGGGGGTGCTTTTCCATTGTTGGGTCCTTGTCTTAGTTTTCTTGGACAGCATCTTTTTGCGTTTATTGTAGAGTTTGCTGATGCGGGAATATTATCACGGCAGCTTAATTTTACTTGGGGCTCTGGCTTTGATTCTATTTGGTACAGCCAAGTTTATACACTTATGCAAGTGGTTGTGCGGGACTTTAGTGTAAGTTTCGGCATAGTTACCACTTTCAGCTTAGGGTGGGATTGGAATGCATTTATACCTTCGCCTAGGAGGGTATAGTTTGCCTTGGTAAAGTTTTTAGTCTGATTTTGCCCTTTGTGAGTTCTGGTGTTAATGTCGCTTTGAAGGTGACTGATTTGTGGTCAGTTTTAACTAATGAGGGTCTAACAGTTGCAGCAGTGCACCTGTTTGACATGTTGGTGAGGATCAGATCTAGAATGTTTGTTCCTCTTCTCAGGGTATGGACAATTTGCTCCAGGGCATATGAATTCACAAAGTCAAGGAACTTTTGTGCTAGCGAGTTTGGGCTAGAGTAGGTTTCGCAGTTGACGTTGGGATAATTGAAATCCCCCATAACCAGTATAATTTGGATTGTCTTCAGTCTGGTTAAGTGGGCTTCATTGGTATCTTGACCCATGGAGATGGATCTATAGCTGGGTAGGACTTGAATGGGGGTCTTACACACTGTAACCTGGACCTGGAATAATTCCACAGAGTTCTCCAGTCTAACTAGATGGGAGGTGAATTTATCTCTGATATATATTGAAAGACCGCCTCCTTTGTTTTTCACATGTTCATTTTGCAGTCTAAAAGTGTGGAAGGCATTGTAGCCTTGCAGGGCCAGGGTACTCTCTGAGGTCTTAAATCAGGTTTCTGTGACTGAACATACATTTACATCTTCTAGTGATAGAAGTGCTTCCAGGAGTGCAGTTTTTTGTTTAAGCTACTAGCATTCAGCAGCATGACTCTTATTTTGTTCCGATTGGTTAATTTCACATTGGTAATGTTGTTTTCAAGATCATGCCTAAAAAAGGCACTATGGGATGGGAAGAGCCTTTGCCAGCAGCCAAAAGCCTAGGGGTGCCAGGTGCAAACCATCTCTGGCAAAGCAGTGAGGTTTGGCGACCATGGCTTCCCAGGCAGACAGGAACTAGATCCCCTTGGAATGACACCAAAAACTAAGCCAAATATTGAAATCAATTATTTTTTGTTTATACTGTGGCATCATTCTAGGTAAGCGTAGTTTACTGTTCAAGGCTAGGGGCATACCTGCTTGGGACTCATACTCAGAGAACTCGACCATCTCTTTCTTCATATAGTCCAGTGATGTATATCTCAGGTCATTCACACCAACATGAACTATGACAGAGTCATAACAGTACTTATTGCCGAGAGCCTGAATGCATGCGTGATTTGGCGAATCCTGGCACATGACAGGCAGCTGACCGTGACTTTCTCCTTGTCCAAGCTGGTGAATGGGACATCCGTATGTCTCACTACTGATGTGAAAATCTGTTTTTTTGAGTGTTACGCCTTATGGGCTTGGTGGGTGAGACACTGGTGTTGCTATGTGTCATGGGTCCTGTGGAGACTGTGTTAGCTGTAGCAGACTTGTGTTTTGGAGGTCTCTGGTATTTTGGTAAGTTTTCTGAGACAACCTCCACATATGTGGATTTATGTGTTTGATGCATACTATATGTATGAGTAGTGGTATGTGTATAAGTAGTGGTACTATGTGAATATGTAGTGGTGGGTGAGCTGACAACCTTCTCTGTTACTGTTTTGAGTGAGAGAGCATGAATTATAGATTCTTGGTGTAAATACATCTCTCGCACAATGTACTAGATTGTGTTTTCAGTACAGGGTTGTTTGTGTACATGAGGCAATCACTATACTGCCTCAAGGGACCCAAGTCAACAAGGTTGGCAGGACAGACAAGGGTAGTCCAACTGTCCATAATGCTAGGTTGAAGACTTTTGTTACTAGGGATGGCTTTTTCAGAAACTATCACGGAGGAGCTCGGGGAATGGATATTTCTGTCTGGGTTTTAAGGGAAAATTTGTTGAATTTAACTGTCTGGCTTTGGCGCACAATTGCGCAGCAGTGAGTGGTGCTGCACAACATACAAACAAGCAGAACCTGCTCAGATGCAGGACCTAAATACCAGAAGTTAAAACTTGAAAAAACTCTTATCAAAATTCAAAAGGACCAATGAGGATGCTTATTCCAAGCCCTGGACTGGCCTGTGTGTGCCAGTCAGGTCCCAATCAATGCAATTCTCTCACAAAAGTGCAGCTAGGCCCCTTCCAATCCAAGGTGGCCTGGGAAACATGCTCAGAACAAACTGCTACAAACAATTCCAGAAGCAGCAGGCCTGGATCTGGACTATGCTACAGCTACTAGCTACCCTAGTTTCAGTGGGAAACACTAGAGAATGTTGAACACAGCATGAAAATGACACTGAAAAATATGTTTAAAACAGCTGAAAATCAGCTAGGAGGTTCTAAATAATGATTTAAACAGCTAACAGGTCAGTTAATTAAGTACTGCTTGGTGAGAAAACTAGAGCAGGCAGAACAGATAGCTTTAAAACAGTGAAAAATTACCAGTAAATACTTCATAAACAGTGCAACAACAAAAAAAGCTTACTAAACAGTGAAAACAGCAATAAACTTTGATTTTACAGGCACAGTGTAGCAGGCAACTGCAGTATAACAGTGTGGTTTAGTAGACAGTAATAAATACAGTATACAAGTAGGCGGCAGGCAATAAAAAAGAGCAGTAAATAGTATAAATAAGCAAAAAAAAAAAAAAGCTACCTATCTATGTCAAATAGAGCTCCTGATTAGCACTCTTCAAGAAAAATCTTGATGACTGGATGGGAAATAGGAAATTCTCCCCAGGGATCACTTCTGTGGCTCTGCTCGACAGGGGCACAGGAAAATAATTTTCTTGGGTGGCAAAAGCCAGGGTGCCTTTTTGGCTAGGCTTATATAGGCCCTAGGGCTAATAGCCTAGTACCTACCTATGAACCTATGAACAGATAACTTATGTTTTTTGGAAGCTCAGAAGCCTCTAGTCGTCTGTCCTCAAGACTGGAGACATGTAATTGTTAAACCTGTAGTTAAGGGGAATAAGACAAACCCAACGGCATACAAACCTAAAAGTTTACTTTTATGTTGTGGGAAAATAATGGAGAAGGTTATTTTGGATAGACTGATAGAAGTGGGAAGGTTGGGACTTGAAACCATATAGCAGCATGCATATGTTGAAAATAGATCTATAATCACCTGTATCATAATGTTCTATAACAATATATTAACTATTATGATATCTATAGATAAAAATCTGTGCAGTGATGTAATTTATATAGGCCTAACTTCAGCATTTGATAGTGTCATACACAAAACACTGATTAATAAATTAGAACAACAAAGTGTTGATATAATCTTGATAAGACTGATAGCTGCATGGCTTACAAATAGGAGAAGGCAAGTGGCATACAGCAATTGGACAGGTGAAAGTCTAGGGTACAGTCAGGGTGTCCCACAGGGCTCTGTCCTGAGCCCATACTAGTTTATATTTCAGATGTATCTTTTTCATCTGAGGTGTTCTACAGTCTATGCCGATAACTTGAAATGGGTAGACTGCATGTGTTACAGGTAGGGCATGTCTGCAAAAGAACTTGACTAAACTGATCTTTTGAGCACAGGAGAATGATATGCTGATAAATACCTCAAATACTAACTATATATGAGATCTGGGAGACTGAGTTTGAAAGGTGAATATTTAATACAGAACACAGTGATTAAAACAGTAGATTCATTTAAGGATCTGGGTATATGGGTAGCTGCAGCTTTGAGTTTTTCAGTCATATCACCCCATTGGTTAATGATAGTTCTAGATTTATAAGTTATATAAAAAGGTTTATGAAGTCTAGGAAATAAAAAAAATGATAAAATCATTGTTTGTTAGCTTCATTAACCCAAACTCAAGACTGGAATAACAATATGGAAACCTTATAAGAGAACAAGCATGAGCAAATTCGGAAGAGTACCGCAGAAATATACCAAGAGTATCCATGCACATGACATTTTAAATTATTATGAAAGACTTACATTTCTGAACTTGTACTTTCTCATATAGACATTTAAGAGAAAATTTTATTCAGCTATATAGGTCATTTCTAGACAACTACCTCTGGGAATGTTTGGATTTGTCAAATAGTAATAGCAAACCACCAGACAACCTATGTAGAAGATTCTATAGGAATGAGAAATGTACTAATTGGTTCTCTGAGAGAGTAGCTGATGCATGAAATAGACTACTAAATTACATTAAAGCAAGCACTAGTTTACATAATTTTAAGAATAATCTGGACACTTATAGGAATAACCGTTTTGGTATATTGTCGGGCTAAAAGGGATTTATTGCCCATGCCTGAAATATATGGATGAATGTATGTATGTATGTATCACACTTTTATGTCATTAATGTTTAGAATGATGCTAAAGGAAAAAAGGAAGTAGCTGTAAATAAAAGAATTTTTGTTCTTATTAGTATTTGTATACATTTCCTGTTATAAACTGTATGATCTGATATTGTGTTTTCCATCCATTCCTCAATGATTGGGTTATGGATCCGGCTGTAGATCTGACTTCAGTCACGTTTTCTAGACTTGGATCTATACCTCAGGCTCCTCCCTTTACATGTACCCCCTCCTGTCCCCAACATTACTTCAGATCTTGTTTGCCTCTCAGAGTATGGACATGAAGTCATTGGCTCAGTGTTTTTTTTTCAGCTAAATGCTTTTAACATTTTCTATTGGAAAGTATTTGGTGTTTCTGTGCTATCATATTTTGACTAGTTTAGGTCTCTTTTCTACTGAAGTTCCTTTCTTTCCCATTAAAAAAAATACTCTAGGCCTCCTCTGTGCCTTTTCCTCTCGTTTTCTTTTTTTTTTACAAAAGATATCTAGCAGTTTTTGATACCATTGCTGGCATTCTTATCTTTTTTTATATACACCAGTTTCTCTCTCTCTACATTCTTACCATTGCTGGTAGTGTTACCTGTAACTTTCCTTTCTTTTAGGGACTATGTCAGACAAGTCTATTGGTTTTAAAAATGTGTGGCTTATAGTCAAAAAATGCCAAATTCTGATTCACACCTAAAAAGTGTGCATTGTTTGGTGGTAGCTCATCTGATAGAGGATTGCTCGATTTGCACAGCCTTTGGTCATGAAGCCATGACTGAACATCATAAAAAGCTGATTCTCAAAGGTCTCCTTCCTTCTGATTCTTTGAAATCTGCATCTGGTGCTTCCCCCATATGAGAAAAGGTCCTCTGATAAACACATGGTGGACAAGAGCGATAGACCCTAAGAAAAGGACAGAGAGGCAATGAAGCAATCCCCTGACTGCTGTCCTTCATCTGCCCATTATTTGGCTTTGATAACAAACATTTCTAAACCTCTGGATCCTACCAATGCTCCAGATATGACCCCAGTATGGTCCAAGACCCCCTCCCTTGCCGGAGCTGAGGTTTTCCCCGAACCCAGTCTCTCCTAGGTTGGGTCCCCCAAATCAACCCTTGAGGACGTCTCATTTGGGGAGATCATTGACATTATTAGACAGAAAAGAGGTTGGTCTTCCAAAGCCCCTTCTCAGGAGGAATATGTGATCCTCGAGGCTTTTTTTCCAGCTCAGGGACTCCATGGGTGGTTCCCCCTGCTGATGAGATATTGGATTTAATCTCCTGCTGGGCATATGAACCAGACATCACAGAACTAATTCCGAGAAAACCAGACAAATATTTTGCTGCTCCTAAAGACCAGTCTCATTGGAGCAAAGGCCTGGCAGTGGATGTCATGGCAGCCACTAAGAAGGAACTCACATAAGAAAGCTCATCTGTCCATCCACCTAACAGAGTCCAGGGCTTTGGACAAGTTTGGGAAGCAAAGCTACACTTTAGCTACCTTTGGGTTAAGATCACTGAATTATTTGGCACACATGACTAAGTTTCAGACAGACTTGACAAAGGAACTCTCAAAGTATTTTTCTTGGTCCACGTTTGTGTAAGACAGAAAAATAGTGAGACGTTTGTGTAAGACAGAAAAATAGTGAGTGGGTTTGCAGCAATCCCCATTGAATGCCTCCATGCGACTCATTTCCAGTGCAAAAAAGGTGTTTCAAGAGCCACAAGGAGGCATGACTGGATGTGTTTGTGTGATTTTGTGGAGCCCTTTAAGACATATTTTATCAATGCCCCATTTTATGGCTTGAATTTGGCCCTAAGGACAAAGACACACTTTACAGGAGTGAAAAGGATGGGAAAACTCTTTCTACCATAGGCAAATGGTTGTCTACCCCCAAAGGACTTTTTTAGAAACCAAAAAAGAGGTAAGACTCTGTGGTTTCAGAAGGCCCAAGGGGTTTCTCTGGATTTCACTGGAGACAGATCCCCCAAGGCAGAGGAATGTATTCTAATGACAGACATCACCCTCGCGGCAGAGGAGGCCCAAAGAATTAAGGCTTCAGATGTCCA
Organism: Protopterus annectens; assembly: GCF_019279795.1. Taxonomy (NCBI): domain Eukaryota; kingdom Metazoa; phylum Chordata; order Ceratodontiformes; family Protopteridae; genus Protopterus; species Protopterus annectens. Next base: position 883,328,549 of record NC_056730.1, on the reverse strand, counting down.
TTCTCCAAGAAGCCATTTCAGTGCTCCTAAATGGTTACCTGACTGCCACACACTAGAGGCAGTCAAGGGGCACTTGTCTCTAAACCCAGAAGCCTGGACATCAATCACTGAAGATGTCTGGGTGTAGAAATAATTACCAGAGGCAATTTTATTCCCTTTCTCTATATACCCCCAGTATGAATGAAACTTCCCAATGTACCACCTCTCAAAGAAAAACAGAAGTTACTTATTGTTTCTGGTCAATGAATGTGGAGGATCTTTCTCAAACACATGTTGACAAATGTCTGTACCCTTCTCATTGTGGTAGCTGTGGTTCTCCAGATTTCGGCTCCATAGAACAGAACTTGCTTCACCATGGTGTTAAAGATCCTGGTCTTGATCTGTGTTGAGAGGTTAGCAGATCTCCAGACTGTCTGCAGCTGCTGGAAAGCTACTCTTGCTTTTCTAACCTGGTTTCCAACACCTACTTCAGTGCCTCCAAGCCTGTCAACTATGCTGCCCAGATATGAAAATCTATCCACTCCCTCCAGTGTCTAGCCCTCTAGAATAATTGAAGATGCTGTTATTAACTTTCAATACCTTGCTCTTTCCTCTATGAATGTTGAGGCCTACTCGAGCAGAATTCTCTGCCACAGTCCTTGTCTTTTCCTGCATCTGTTGCTAGGTGTGGGACAGGAGGGCCAGATCATCATTGAAATGAAGATAGTCTAGTTGACTTCAGGGTGTCTACTGGATGCCATTTGATTTCTGGGCAGTGAACGTCTTCATTACCCAGTCCGTCACAAGGAGGAACAGGAAAGGCGACAACAAGCATCCTTGCCTCACTCCTGTTTGCACCTTGAAGGCATCTGTAAGCTGTCTGCCATGAATTACCCTACATGTCATCCCCTCATACGAGTTCCTAATTATGTTAGTAAGCTTCTCGGGTACCCCGTAGTGTCTCAGCATCTTCCACTGAGTCTGCCTGTCTACACTGTCGAAGCCCTTCTTGTAGTTGATAAAATTCACATAGAGGGGTGAGTTCCATTCCAGTGACTGCTCCAGGATGATGCACAGCTTTGCAATTTGATCTGTCTTTGTGAAAATCAGCTTGTTGGTCTTGGAGCTGGGGATCAGCCTCATCTCTCATTCTGTTCAAGAGGACTCTATTGAAGACCTTGCCTAGTATGGACAACAACATTATACCCCTGTAATTGGAACACAAACTGAGGTTGCCTTTTTTGGGAAATTTAATGAGGTAGCCCTCCTTCCAGTCTGTTGGAATGTGTTCTTCCCAAATCTTACAGAAAAGGGGGTGGAGCATCTCTACGCTGGTTTCTATGTCAGCTTTTAGTGCCTGTTCCGGGATGCTCTCTAGACCAGCAGACTTGCCATTTTTCAGTTGGTTTATGGCTGTGTGTACTTCCTCTTTTGTGGGCATACTGCAATCAGACATTAGGTCCTGATCTGCAGGTAGTATCTCAGGAGGGTTTACTGGTGTTGGCATATTTAGTAACTCTTAAAAATATTCCCTCCATCTGTTCTTTTGCTTTTCCTCATCAGCTATTTTCCTCTCGTCTTTATCTTTTACAGGTCTTTCTGGTTTGCTGTATTTTCTGGAAAGCTTCCTTAAGTTATTAAAGAGATCCTTCATGTTTTCCTTATGGGCTGCTTCCTCAACTTCTGATGTCAGTAATTCTATGTATTGTCTCTTGTCTGTTTTGATACACTTCTTCACTGCTCTTTGCTGATCTAAATGTTTGTTGTGCTTTGGCCTTTCCTGCTCTTCTGTGGCTATTGTTGACTTCTGCCTTCATCAACATTCTATCTCCTATCTTCTTCATTGTTTCTGGAGAGATCCACTCCTCATGGATATATGTTTTTGGGTCTCAGTATTAACTGACAAGTTGATGTGATTGCTCTCTAAACACCTTGCCACTTTTCATCTATGGACTCCTCCTCCAGTAACTCCTGCAAAACTTGGAATTTATTACAGAGTGTAAAACTCATTTTGCTTTATTGTGTCTTTTAAGAGGCTGACATTGTAACATTGTCTTTTGTTGGCCTCTTCTGTCCAGTTTCTTTTCAGTTTAAGTTTCAAGGGGGCAATCAAAAGATGTTAGTCAGAAGCAGTATCTGCACCTCTTTTCACATACACATCCTGAAGACACCTACGGACCTTCTTTCGGATATATATGTGGGCAGTCTGGTTCTCCTTCAAGTGATTTGGTGATACCCAAGTTGCTTTGTTTATCCTTCTATGGTGGAAGAAACTCCCTCCTATGACCAAGCTTCCTGTTGCACACATGTCAGCGAGCCTCTCAACATTGCCGTTCATCTCACCTACGGCCTGTTTACCCATGATATTCTCATAGTCTTGGCTGTCACTGCCAATCTTGGCATTGAATTCTCCCATGACTATCACAATGTTCCTGCATAAGCATTTATGTACAATGCTTAGCAGTCTTTTGTAGAATTCCTCCTTGAACCCCTTGTCGCTGTCATTAGTAGGTGCATAGCATTGTATGAGGTCCATATTAATCCTACGATTCTTAGTTCTGAAGGAAGTTGTGACAATTCTAGGAACATGTGCTTCCCATCCAATAAGAGCTCTCTGGGCTTTCTTGGATAGCATCAGTGCCACTCCTTGGGTGTGCGATGCATCTTCTTCCTCGTGTCCTGAAAACAGAAGTAATTCTCCTGAGGCAAGTCTTCTCTGGCCCAGTTGATTCCACCTAGCCTCAGACATTTCATGAGATTTCTTCATTTCTGGCTAGGGACCAGTCATTTTCAATTCAGAACCTTGCCCCTTGAACTCACAGCCTCCCAAGTATTTGCCAAATGCATGTCAGTAGTTGCAGCTCATCTCTGACTGCAAGGGTTCTGGGTGTTCTCTCATCTGGACAACTGTCTCCTTACTGTTCCTACCAGGACTCTGCTAGTCCAAACCAGAAACTATTTGCTCCAGCTGTGCTCCGACCTAGGAATTACAGCGAATCATAACAAATCACATTTTCCCCAGTACCGTTTCTGGACTTCATAGGAGCACACTTGGACACAACCATTCAGATTACAAGGTTGCCAGAAAAAAGGTTAGTCACAGTAAGAAATAAGGTTCTACAACTGCTTTCCCATCAGACAACACTTGCCAGACTGATTCTTCAACTTTTAGGGTTGATGGCAGCCTCCATTACTCCAGTCCTCTTGGCAAGGTATTATATGTGACATTGTATTGCAGTGGACAGTAGTAGTCCAATGGTTCATCAGATTCCAGTCTGTGGCCTTTCCAATCTGTTTAACAAAAATTTGCAAACACCATGGAATTGTGGATTCAGTCTCCAGAAGATGTTTGGGGCTGTCCATCTGTTGCTCTCTCCGAAAGCATTAGTGACCACAGACACTTCCCAGCTAGGGTGGGGGCCATTACATAGGAAAGATGGCCCAAGGCACATGGTCCCTAAGAGAGGCTAATCTTCAAATCAGTGTCTTAGACATGAAGGCAGTCCTCCTAATGTTGCAGGCTTTTCAGGATGTCCTTCCTCTAGGGATGATTTCTATCCATCCTGACAACATATCAGTAGTCTGGTACCTCAACAAACAAAGGGGAAACACTGCCCTACCCATTCTGCTGAGAAGCAGTGAGCGTGGCAATGGGTGATATCTTTCAACTGTTTTCTGATAGCAATGCACATCTTGGAGAACACCAACGTTTTAGTGAATAGACTAAGCAAATCTATTCTGCTAGTTCATGAGTGGTCTCTCAATCCAACAGTAGTGACACAAATCTTTCCTTAATAAGGCCCACCATGCTATGATCTTTTTGCTTCTTCCACCAATTCCAAATGCAGCAGCTTTTTTTTGCTTTGACTGTCCCCAAAGGGGGAGTCCCCGAGAGACCCTCTGATTCACAATTGGCCCTTTGGTCTCCTATTTGCCTTCCCACCAATTTCCCTAATTCCAAAATTTCCTTAGTGTCCCTTTCTGGCCTCATCAAGTATGTTTTCCCTTTCTCTAGCCTCATCTGGTTCACCCCCCCCCCCCTTGGATGCTGCATCTGAATCCAGATCTCCTCTCTCATCCATCTGGAAAGCCTTATCTAGATATTTGAGCCCTAAAGCTAATAACATGATTTTTCCACTTCCAATGATGGCTTGCAAGTCCAGGCTTTCCTCACAAATGGTCCATATTCTTACTTCTTCTCAGAAACCATCCACTAGAAAAGTTTACAAAATTAAGTGGGAAAAGATTCTCCATTTGTGCTTTGCAGAGAAATTTAGATCCGTTTTCAACCCCTATAACAGCAGTATTAGACTTTATTGCTTCTATTTTCTATAATGTAGCTAGCTATTTAACTGTCACCCAAACCAAGATAACTAAAGGCCTGCAAAAAGTACCTCCTTTGGTGGATTTACTCTGATCAGATACTACAAAGTCACCCCTTCATTCTCCTTCAACCCAAGGCCTTAGTTACCACTGATGCTTCCCAAATCAGGGGTGGGGGGCACTTCTTGGGAAAGACAATCCAAGGCACATGGTCCCTTGAAGAGGCCAATACAAATATCAGTGTCTTATAAATGAGAGCAGTCCTCCTAGCATTGCAGATCTTCCAAGACACTATTCCCCTCTGGGACCATTGCGATTCAGACACACAATATATATCAGTGGTCTGGTACATCAACAAACAAGGAAGAGCTGAATCATACTCCCTGTGTCGAGTGGGTTTGAGATTGGATGAAATTGCCTATTGCCACAATCAATTTCTGACAGCAATGCACATTCCTGGGAAATCCATCATGATAGCAAAGTTAAGCAGGTCAATGCCTCACAGGTGGTCACTCAATATGAAAGTGTCAGAAAAGATATTCCGTTGATGGCGCCAACCTTGCTGTGACCTCTTTGCATATCCCCTAAACAACAAGTGCAGCAGGCTCTTTGCCCTGATCCCTTCACCGAGGGAATCACTGAGAGACACTCTTCTCCACAATTGGCCCCCAGTCTCCTCTATGCTTTTCTTCAAAAATTTGACATGCATGGCTCGGCTTAAAACAGCCCTTGTGGTTGTTAGCTAGTAAACACCTATGAACCTATGAATTATGAAACATTCGACTGAAGAACTATTTTACATCAAAAATTAAAAAATGTAAACACTAATAATAAAACAAATGCAAAACAACTTAACAGATGGCCCAGTTCCTAAGTATAATAATGCCCTCTACGGAAATAACAGACCTTCAGGGGTGTAGGAACAGAGGACCTCACAACTCCCCTGGGTGATTTTTATTTCTCCAATAACATCCACCCTGTCAGACATTATTGCTTACTTAAACTTCAATTCTTCTTCAGTTACTTGGATGAAAAGTAATATGGTTTGTCTTGTATTTGTTTCTGTATCTTTTTCTGCTGAAATATAGTAAGTGTTGGTATCCTGTGTGTTTTCAGTATCAGCTGAACTTTTCTGACAAGTTCTGATACACTTGCTAATTGTAGGCAGGGTCTTGGGGATGAAATATTTATAAGCAGGGCCTGGAAGATGAACCATTTATAGGCTGTCTGTGTCCATTAGAGACATAGGTGCCAAACCAGGGATGAATTTCCTGTTCTCCATCCAATTGTCCAAGTTACACTTGAATTGGTTTAGGGAGGAACTCTGCTTCATGTGGATGGGGAGCCTGTTCCAGGGAAGGGATAGTCTCTAGGATACATGCCAGTCACTCCAGCAGGTCCTATTTATATCACAGGCAAGGTTAAGTCTTTAGAATGAGTAATTCTGGTGCTGTTTGCTTTACGGATATTCAGTAGGCCCATCAGGGTGGGGTCTGACAATGCCTTGTATGCCAGACATAGCTCTCAACAGCCTGTAGGAGACCGAATACAGGGATAGGGCATTGAGAAGGTCTGCATAAGAAATGTTACTTATGCCCTGTATTGTTTTAGTGAGGAACCTCTGTGGACATTCCAATTGTTGGATATGCCTAGTTAGGTGCATACTAAAGGGGGCATTGTACACAATGATAGGTCCAATGAATGCTGAATACAGTAGAACAATTACTTCCTTGGATCTAGATACCATACCTTTGTTGTGTAAGTTGTATAACATAGAATCATTTCCTTAGTATAGTAGACATATGATGGTAAAAGGCAAGATTAATGTCCATGTGTGTCCCCAAGTTCCTGACTACAAGTTCATCTCTTAAGGATTTGTTCTCAATATGATAGTTACCAGGAGTGGATGACTTCCCAAAGGATACTATTATGTATTTCTTGGCATTTAGTTTTAGTTCATGGCTCTGACACCAGTTGTTTGCCTGTTAGCCCTTGCTGGAGAACATTTGTGTTGGTGGGGGATTCAATGACAGCTCCTAATTTGCAATCATCTGCAAATTTATTCAGCCAGAGGCCATTGACATTGGCCTTGACTTCAGAGAAGTAAATGCCAGAACCAATCCCTGAGGAACCCCACTTGTGACTGACCTCTTTGTAGAGGTGAACTCCCCGATTCTAACTTTCTGGGTCCTGTCTGCGAGCCAGTTGGCTATCCAATGGGTTGCATAAAGGTTTTTACCTAACCTCTTGAGTTTGTCAACAATGCTTGCATGAGGTATTATGTCAAATGCCTTGGCCAGGTCAAGAGTGAACCATTTTGCCCTCATCCATTTCTTTGGTGACCTTTTCAAAGAAGTCCACCAGGTTGAGTAGGCATGACCTGTCCCTGATGAAACTAAACTGGGTTGGGACCAGCATCTGGAGGTTTCCTATGTCATTATTGATCATTTCCATGGTAATTCTTTCCATTGCTTTGCATATGAGACTGGTGCAACTTATGGGTCTGTAGATGGCCCACCTTTGTGCAGAGAGCAAACTGTTGTTGTTCTCCATTCATGATGCATGAAGTCTGTTTGGAGGCTACAGTTCAATAGCAATTCCAGTGGGCCTGATAGGTTATGCTATTTAGAAAGCATCCTGTGATATTGTCTGGGCTCATTGAGGCAGTGTTCGTGACCCTAGAGAGAGTATTAAGGACCTGTTCAAATATATGTATGGGTCCCCTTCACATTGTCGACATTTCATAAAGTTGAAGACCATATGGCTGAGACTGTATGATCAACTTTTGAAATGTCGACCATGCAGAACCGGCATCTCCGAACAGTGCAGAATGGAAAGATTTCCATCTTCTGCACTGTAGTGCGATCTCAGGGTTGCTATATTTGAGTTCCGGGGTGTGGGGGGGTGGATCCCCCCATGGAAGGTGCAGGGGGGCTTACCCCCCCTGCTAGCAATGTGAAGGTAAGTGTGTTTTTTTTTTTTTTAACATGGCTGACATTTCGAAAGTTAGTCATATGGTCTCTGCCATATGGTCTTCGACTTTATGAAATGTTGATCATGTAAAGTAGACCCATATATATATATATATATATATATATATATATATATATATATATATATGTGTGTGTGTGTGTGTGTGTGTGTGTGTGTGTGTGTGTGTGTGTGTATACATTAATATGTACACTTATGTATACATACACACACAATATCCATTATATGAGTAATTAACATGTACACTTAAGTCTCTGACACATACGCAGAAAATCAGATGCGCGCACGCACGCACACACACAAAAGCACAGACTCTCTATCACTAATACACATGCACACAGACACACACAAAAATGTGCCCAGTAATTACAACTACTTTCTTGACTAGCTACACCTCAAATGTCTCGTGATCAAATGAATAAAAAAATTACATACAGTGAAAATCAATGCATCTTCCCCCAACCCTCATACTTCTCAACTGTCCTTGATTGTGTAGAATGTCCCATATTTTTGCCTTATATTTTTGCCACGTTCCTTATAATTATTTATAGTTTCATAGGTGGTTACAAGGATAATGACCTCATGGGGCCTTTTTAAGTGTAGCCATGCTTCCCAAATGCATCTGACAAGTTTTGATATTCTAGGTTTATTTTAAGGGGTACGTATGTATAGGCTTGAGCATGGCTGGTCAAAAGGGATCCAGTGTCTGTCAGCCTGGGATGACATGCGCGACAAGCCACACTGCTTCGCTAGAGATGGCTTGCACCTGTCACCCTTAGGCTTTCGAATACTGGCCAAGGCTCTTGCCACACATATAGTGCCTTTTTTAAGCAAGGCTCAAAAGACAAACCCATCACCGTAAATAGCACAAGTAACAAAAAACTGAGGGTAATGCTACTCAATGCCAGAAGTCTAAACCTCAAAATGCATGGACTCAAGGCACTCCTCAGTATGGAGAAAATTGATACATGTGCAGTAACAGAAACCTGGTTTAAGGCTCCAGAGAGCACCCCAGCACTGCCAGGCTACAACTCATACCATACATTTTGGCCACAAAACCCAGACCGAAATACAAAAGGTGGGGGAGTATCCGTATTCATCAAGGATACCCACACCTCCAGGTTTGTGGCACAGCACGATGCTTCAGAGATCATCCACGTGCAACTAACAACGGGTAAAACTGCTATTCAAATTATAGCTTGCTACAGATCACCCACCATATCCCAGGACCCCCACTCCGCATTCCTGGAAATGCTGGGAAACAAAGGTCCTAACACCCTGATATTGGGCGATTTCAATTACCCAAACATTAACTGGGAGAACTACTCAAGTACAAACTCCCTTGCCCAACATTTCCTAGAATTTATACACTCAAACACCCTGGATCAACTGGTCAACACCCCCACCAGAGGTGACAACATATTGGACCTGGTCATCACCAACATGGGCGACCGGTGGTCCACACCTGAGGTCAACCCCTCGCTGGTTAGATCTGACAATAAACTAATCACTCTGGATATCCACATTCTGCCACCACTCCCGGTCAAAGAAACCACCATGAAAAACTTTTCAAAAGCAAAACTTCACTTTACTTAAGACCGAGGTGGGAAGTTTCAAAACCCCCATGCTAAAGGATAATACTGTCCAAGCTGCAAAATCTTTTACTAGTGCACTCTACGGGCACCTACAAGAATGCATGGATCGTGTTATCCCAAACAAAACCAAGACTCACTCCTCCAAGAAAAGGAAACCAGTCTGGTGGACCCCTGCTATAAACAAGCTATACAACAGGAGGAGGAAACTAGTACAGAAAAGAGTAAAATCCCAAGAGGGGAAGACATCCCTGATCACTATCAGAAAGAAACTACGTTCCCTCATAAAATCATCCAAGGCTAGCTTCAAAAGAAAAATTGCCATGGACTCCAAAGATAACCACAAGGCATTCTTTAGCTATGTCAAGAATCTAAGTGGCAATTCTCAGATCTGCTCGGAGTTAGTGCAGAATGGCACAAAATACACTGACCCGACCGATATAGACAACATCCTGGCAGACAGGTTCAGTGCAAACTTCATCCCCCTCTCACCCCCAAAAGGGCCCATAACTATACCAGAAGAATATAATGCCCCTGAAATCACAGACACTCAGGTTAAAACAGCCCTCTCCAAAGCCAAAAACACAGCATCAATGGGACCGGACAGTGTCCCAGGCTGCATCCTACATGAGCTCAAAGATGAACTAACCCCTCACCTAAACACACTGTTTAAACTCAGCCTCTCCACAGGCTATGTACCCACAGAGTGGTGCACAGCAACAGTTATTCTGCTACACAAAGGTGGAGCCACAATGGACCCCGGGAACTATCGCCCTATAAGCTTGACTAGCTTGGTCTGCAAAGATATGGAGCGCATCATCATGGATCTCATTAACAGAGACATTGGGAACCTCCAAACACTGGACCCTACCCAGTTTGGCTTTGTTAAGGGCAGATCATGCCTCCTAAACCTGGTGGACTTCTTTGAGACAGTTAACAAGGCTATAGACGAGGGAAAGGTGGTCCATGCAGCCTACCTAGACCTCACAAAGGCCTTCAACACCATTCCCCACTCAGGTATTATAGACAAGCTCACCAGCCTGAACATAAACCCCTACGTCACGAGATGGGTTACCAACTGGCTCACGGACAGAACCCACATGGTAAGAGTTGCAGGAGCTAGGTCTGACTCTAAACCGGATACAAGTGGCATTCCCCAAGGCTCAGTCCAAGGACCCCTCCTGTTTGGCATATACTTCTCAGAGGTACAGGCAAGCACAGGAGGACTATGGCTGACCAAGTTCACAGACGACTGCAAACTACGGGCTATAACTGACTCTCTGGCTGACACATACATCCTCCAAAAGGGTCTCACTGAGACAGATACCTGGTGTCAAAACCATGGCCTCAAGCTAAATGCCAAAAAGTGCATAGTCATCCCCTTTGGAAAAAACAAAGCACCCACAAACTACCACATAGATGGTAGCCCCCTAAATATGGAAGACGTAATAAGGGATCTGGGGACTCAAGTAGATAGCAACCTCTCCTTTGATAATCACATTGCCAAAGTGGTTAGAAAATCCTTCTATGTGGCCCACCTAATCACAAAAGAGTTTGGATCTAGATTGAAAAAGAGGTCATTGAGCCCCTCTATGCATCACTCATCAGACCCATCATAGAGTACAATGCCTCATTTTGGATGCATCTTACAAGACACCTGCAACAGCTGGAAAGACCACAGAAGTACCTCACCAAGAAGATCACTGGCCTCAAGCAGATGCCCTATGCAGCTCGACTGAAAAAACTCCAGCTGTACTCGGTTGCATACCGCCTACTCAGATGTGATCTCTTCCTGACATACAAGGCCATGTCCAATCCAAATTGATGGACATGCTCCACCTAAAGAAAACCATATCCCCTCGAGCCACATGCCCCAGGGATCTAAACCTCACCACAACCATAAATAGGACGTGCTGGAGGGATAGATTCCTATCCCAGAGACTTCCCATGCTCTGGAACAAGATTCCAATTTACATTAGGCAGAGCTCCTCGCTAACCCTCTTCAAGAGAAACCTTGACGAGTGGATGGGAAACAGAAAGTTTACCCCAGGGATCACTTCAATGGCTCTGCTGGACAGAGGCACAGGGAACTAAGGGGGCAGCAAAAGCCAACACAATTCCGTCTAGGCTTATAAATGCCTTCGGGGAGATAGCCTAGTACCTACCTATGAAGCTATGAACCTATTACTAGGTTAACTGCTCAAGAGCCCTTATAAGCCTAGCCATTATTACCTGAATTTTACCTAATTTTCAATCCCTAAGGGCTAGAAGAGGATGGCTTATGTTTGTGCCTATGCCTTTGAGTATTTTACACACTGTCGATGTCTGTAAGGTGGTAACTAGTTTAAAAAAAAAACGAAAAGGAGAAATAAAAGAATGATGATAGTGATGTGGAAACTCAAAAGCTGAACTTAGAAAAGCAACCACTATACATTGGATAGACGTATTAATATAGAATATGAATGGATTAGTTGAAAAAAAAAAATGCTTAATGTGCGTGCATACATTTCAAAAAGTGCTACAAGAAACACTACACCTCAACCAAGGAAAACATGATAAAGAAAAGAGGGAAAGATTTTTTCCTGGACTAGACTACGAAATAAAAAAGGTGCGATATTATTAGTTAAGAAAGACATGGGAATAAATGTTAAGGAAGAGAAAAAAGATAGGCTAGGAAAATATGGAGTGGTAAGATGGAGATGGCAAGGTACTAAAATTACATTGGCTGTGACAGATGACTCCAAATTATAGCTGTTGGGCAAGACTGGATATTTATTTATTTTAGTTTTAGTGAGGTAGTACACTGATCACTATAGACAATTTGCAAGCGCAGCCAGGGTGAAGAGATTCACAAAGAAGGAAAACAGAATACATTCAGAAACACAGAGTAATCACAGACGGTAGATAATCCCATAAACAATTGATACGATATATAATAATATTAGCAGAGTAGAAAATCAAATGTGAATTAATTTTACTAGTAAATATGAGAGTGAAGCAGCAGCAGCAGCTGAGAACAGGGAATTAATGCAGAAGTGATGCAGGTGAGGAGGAAGTTAGGTTATGTGTCCAGTGGAATAGCACTTGCAGTCAGATATTCAGATGTACATCAAAAGAACACAGGAACTTTCTGCAAGACAAATAATGCACCCAATAACAGCAAAATACATAAAGCATGATTATAATGATTCTTAAATCGCTATAATCATGCTTTCTATGTTTATTGCATTAGTCTTTGGGCCAACAGTTTGGTTGTTTTTGCATTGCTACCAAACAGCAAGTGCCTCACTGCCTTTGTTTATGTATTCTAGCAACAGAACCAGATGAAATAGTAAATGTAATGGCAAAATGTTATAGTAATGTATATACCAAAGATATGGGAAGTGGAAAGTAAAAGACAAGAGATGAAGATATATCTTAGAGAGCTTAAACATGCCTAAAGTTAATGAAGAAAAAGAAGAAGAAAGGTTGATTGGGGAAGATACAGGAAAGGGAAATGAGAGAAGCAATAAATCAGTCAAAATACAGGAAAAACACCAATACCAAGAGCAGATGGAAATACAATAAAGATTTGGAAGAGAACAGGTTATAAAATAATCAAGATCTGGAAAGAGGTATTTAACAGTATTTTCTCATGTGGAGAAATACCTCCTTCCTGGCATAATGCAGTGATGGTTGTCATACCAAAAGACGGGAAGCACCTGGCAGACCCAGGGTCGTAGCGATCCATTTCAGTTTTAAACCATGATTATAAAGTTTTCATGACTATCTTGGTTGAAAGATTAACAAAATTTAAGCAATAATAATAGCAATGACTCATTATGGTTTCTTAAAAGGTAGACAAATATTTTACAACATAAACAGAGCCTTAATAAGTTAAAAAAGATATTATGGATAATAAAAAAAGACATTAATGTTCATAGGTATAGATGATGAAAAAGCATTTTAAGGTAAGCTGCCAGTTCATGAAGAAAACCCTGGCAGCATTTAGTTTTCCAAAGGAGTAGATTGCACTGATATTTAGGATCTATAAGGAATCCAAAGCAAAAATGAAATGTTGCAGTGGATTGTTAGAAACACTAAATCTATCAAGAAGAACTAGGCAATGGTGTCCACTTTCACAGTTACTAATTGCTTTTTACGTGGAACCACTACCCAGGTACATTAGATTATCTGGCATTACGTGTTAAAATAGAGAAAAAACTGTGGTGGTGGTGCTGCGGTAGCGTTGTCGACTCACAGCAAGATGTTGTCCGGACCATTCGATTCTCAGCTAAACTGTCTTGTGTGGAGACATGCGTGAAGGGGCGTACCTTCGTTGAAGGTTGTGCGTCAGGGTTTTTGACTCTGCGCACATAAATCTTCTACCAATCATTAGCGGACTGGAGTTCCGCTGTGGCGACCCCTAACCGGGAAAAAGCAGAAAGACACAACAACAACACAAGAAAAGATTGTTCTGTTTGCAGATGACATAATATTATATGTCACAAACCCAGAATACAAATTAATGAGTATATTTGGCAGATTAAAAGCCTTTAATACCATAGCAGGATACATAGTGAATTTATATAAAAGAAAAGCAATAGTAATGAATTATGTGCCAACATATGATCTGGTGCAGAAATACCCTTTTCTATTGAGAAATAACAAAAATGAGATACTTAGGAATTTGGCTAAAACAGGACATTGAGCAAGTTGCAAAGGAAATGTGGGGAAAATGCCCAAAACCGATTAGAAAGAAAAGGCAGTGGAAAATGTTATTTATGGATTAAGATAACAAGATACAAGTAATAAAATGTACCTAGTCCCACTGGTTCTATATGTGGGACAGGCTTATTTCTGCCAGTTGAAAGATGAGATATGGCATAACATTAAAAATGAAAGTAAGGAAAATATTCTTAAGGAATTATTTTGGGAATATCAGAAGGAGAGTGCAATGGAAGAAACTGTATTGCCTAAGGAATGGGGTTGGTGGGGGGGGGACTACTGGATGTGGAAGAGTACTTTACAGCTGCACTAACCAGATTACAGTATCTAGCCCAAGATCAGGCCTACATGTCTAAATAGAAGGAAAGGATGTTGAAACAAGAAGAAAATAGGTGTGTAGGAGTTCAAGTGGGTTTGGATAGACACAAGAATGAAAACTATGCAGAGGTACACATACATAAGTTCATCAAGCAGATTTAAAGCATAGGATAAGACGGATATGCTACACAGCAAATCAGGTAAAAGAAGAAAAGAAATATAGCAGATATTTGGAGAAATAAAAATAAAGGACTGAAGATTTTAGGAACAAATGTTAAAGGGTGATGAAATAAGAACCTACAAAGAAGCTGAATAGATATTTAATCAACAAGAGATAGATTAGTTGTCTGTATAGGATTACATTCTGAATTAAGAGAAGACTTGATAAAGCAATGGAATTATTGAGCTAAACTAGCTACATTGGATTTTATAACAGAAGCAAGAACAGGCACTGAAGTTAGGGAAAAGTAATAACCAGAGCATATAAGGTAATGCTAGAGATGAAGGATCAGTACAGCACAAAAGTGAGGCAGGACTGGAGAAACGTATCAGTAAAAAGACTGGAATGAGGTATGTCGGCCCCTAAATATGCCACAAATTTTAGAAAATTTAGAATATTCACATGGAAATTTTTATGTAAGTATTTTTATATTCCCACAAGAAATGAAAAGAATGTTCCCACAGACAAGGGATAAATGCAGAAGATGTGATAAATCAGTAAGAGGGGTCTTGGAAGCCATATATTTTGAGAATGTTTGTAACTTTAACTATATAAACTAGAAATAAGCTATCAGTCAAATTTTGAAGGTGGAATTCAATTTCAGTGAAGATATGTTGTTACCAAGTAGAAGTAAAATAAAAATAAGCATTTAAAAGGGTTGCTCTCTCTGCTAACGAGAGCAGCAAAGAGAGCAAGAAAAAGAAAATGAAAACAAAAGAAAAATAATAATGGAGGTGAAAATTATAAGGAGATTAAGGAAATGGAACCAAGGAATAGTGAGAAAAAAGGAATGATCGTGATCTATAAATGGAACGGGTGGCACTTGGGGGAGTGTGTAGTGAGCACACTGGATGAGAAATGTATCTATGTAAATTAATGAGTAATATTTCTGAAACAGAATATACTTGTCTCACAAGCAATACAGTAACTGAATTATAATATAGAAAGCATCCTGGGTCTTAATGTGCTTTGCAAATAGTTAAGATAAAACATTTCTATATTTCTTAGTTATAAAATGAAGTGGCAACATAAAGAGATTACATTGCAGAAGAAGAAAACCATTTGTCATTCTGAGCATCTTTACAAGAAAATTGTCAAAATGTAGCAAATGCTTGAACAAGAAATGTAAACACACTGGTTATTTGAAATATTGATCTATTTCAAAATGAGTAAATAAAGACATTTAAGTTAATGTACCTGCATGCAGTGTATTGTTTAGATGTGCACCATGCATGGGGATTGCACATTAAGTAAAAGAGTGAATGTTTATAATATAATAAATATTGCTTTTCCAATATGTATGTCTATCTATATGTAGATACGTATTTCACCAGGCCACTCAATCATGTTTGTTGTAACTACTTCCACTGTGCCTATTCCTTTTATGGTGATGGTGGTGGCAAGAGGAAAATGGGTGGATGTGTGTTTGAATCCAGCTGACAAATATTCCTATATCCCCAAATGGTCAGCGATATTTACCATACAAACCCCAACACTGTCTGTTACTTTGCTTGAGGTCTTGCTGGATTCATGCTGTTTCCAGTTAGTTTATTTATTTAGTTTGTTTTCTGGAGAAGCACACTGATGGCAATAGACCATTTGCAGACACAGCCCAGGTAAAGAAATTCACAAAACAATAACACAGAATAACTTTACAAACATGGAGTAATCTCAGAAGGTAGATAATCCCATAGACATTTGAAACAATATGTAAATATCATTAGCAGAGCAGAAAAACAAATGTGGATTAATTTTAGTAGTAAATATGAGAGGAAAGCAGCAGGTGTGAACAGAGGGTCAAAACAGAAGTGATGTAGGTGAGGTGAGAATTGTTTAATGTGTCCAGTGAAAGGCATTTGCAGTCAGATTTTTGATGGAAGTGTCTTTTGAGATGTCCTCTGAAAGTGTGGAAAGAGGAAACTTCCGTTTGTCGAGGGTGGAGGGATTGCCAGAGTTGTGGTGCAAGAATGGAGGACTGGTAGGTACAGTGTGGTTTGGTTTGGGGTCTTGGAGTGAGGTCATTAATTGGGAGATGTTGCAGTGGTTGTATGGGGAGGATTTATTATGAGATTTTATAGCAAGAGGATGGAAGCCATCTGGATGATGCAGCTTTAAAAGAAGAGACCCTAAGAGTACCTTGACTCTGTATTAGACTGGTGGGCATCTAGCTTTGGAGAGGGTGGTGCAGTCATGTTCCTGAGGGAGGGAACTGGAAATGAATAAGCAGATTTTGTTTTCAATACACTGCAGAGTGTCCGAGTTGTTTTTAGAGGCTGTGGTTATGATGAGGAGTCTGTATTCAAGTTAAGCAAGGACTGTTTTGCTTCTTGCAGCTGTAGCTGGTCTGGAGAGAAAGAAAGATGTTTTCCAGGACCAGTATAAAAGATAAATGATTTTTTTCCTAGTGTTTACAATGTGGTTTTAGATGTTAAGTGACGGGTCTAGCCATAAACCTAGATATTTAAAGGAAGTGGTTGTTTCTACTTGGGAACCATTGAAATCTGCAATGTTGAGATTTTTAGTTATTTTCAGCATTTGTGGGGTTTCGGATATCGTACTTTTTTGTTTTGGATGTGCTTAGGAGTAGCTTATTAGTTCTTTAGCCAAGAATTAAGGGAGTGAAGATCAGACTGAAGCTGGTTAAAATACATTATTACAGTAACTTTCGTTCAACTCAATCAGTCCTATTTGCTGTACCCACTCCAACACAGAATATTGTAGGAGGGTGTGGCTTGCTTGTCATATTCAAAAACAGTTGAAATACATTACTAAGGAGAGTTGATGGTTAAACTCTGACCATTTAAAGTTACAAAGACCTAACTAATGGTGTGCTTTTTGGTAATGTCCTGCAGCACCTCTAGCTACCCTATATTACAAGCCAGACTGAGTTTCTGGAGTAGCAAGAGTATAGATTAGTTATAAGATGCACATCACATAATAGCAGAGAAAGTAAATGCATACTAGCAGTAGATAATCAAGCACCATGGGACAGAATGGTTTGGCTTTTTACTGCCTATCCCGTTTATGGCTGGCTTTGAGTTCAGCATTATGCACATGTTTACTGAACCATGACTGACTATCAAAGATGAGACCAAGCAGATTTGCTGAGATTGCTTGCACAAAAGTAAGCTGTCCAAGGAAAGTGAGACCAAACAGTTTTGTTGAGATTATTTTCACAAAGATTACCTGCCCCACAAGGTTAAGGTAATTTAGGTTTTTTTAATGAGCTGGAGGAATTAGACTGCTTTTGAATATATTAATGTAAAAATTACAGCCTGGAGGTGTAGATATCCTTAATGAATATGGACACGCCTCTGCCTTTAGTGTTTCGGGCCAAGTTAGGTGGCAGAAAGGTGTGGTATGAATTATACCCTGGAAATGCAGGGGTGCTCTCTGTAGCCTTGGACCAGGTCTCTGTCACTGCACAGATGTCGATGTTCTCCATTTTAAGGAGTGCCTCGAGTGAGTGCATTTTGAGGTTAAGACTTCTAGCACTGAGTAGCATTACCCTCAGAGTTTGCTTGCTTGTACCTGTTACGGTGGTGAATTTAGCATTTGAACCGTGCCTAAAAAAGGCACTATAGGGGTGGCAAGAGCCTTAGCCAGTATCCGGAATCCCAGGGGCAAAAGGTGCAGGCCATCTCTGGCAAAGCATCATGGTCTGTCGACCATGTCGTCCCAGGCAGACAGATACTGGATCCCCTTAGAATGACACCAGAAGCTTAGCCAATTGTTGAAGTCAATAATTTTGTCTTTGTATTGTGGTATCATTTTGGGCAATGGCAGGATGCTACTCAGGGCTAGGGTCATACCCTTCTGGGCTACAAGATCCGAGAGCTCCTCCATGTCTGTTTTCATGTAGTCCAGGGAGGTATGTTTCAGATCATTCACACCAAGATGGACAATGACAGAGTCATATTTGTACTTGTTGTGAGTGACCTGAATGCGTGCATTATGTGGCGGATCCTGGCACCCGACAGGCAGCCAACAGTGACCTTCTCCTTGTATAGCCTGGTGAGTGGGACATCAGTGTGCCTGACTATAGGGAGTCACCTATGACTAGTGTGTTGGGTACTTTGTTTTGCCTTATGGGCTGAGGTTATGTGACACACTGATTTTGTAAGCTATGTGTCATTTGGATAGTGTTGGGGGGTGGTGGTTGTCTGCGCTTCAGCTTGGGAGGTCTCTGTTGCTTGAGCAGATTTTTATTGAGAGCCTCCGTGAATATGGGTGTGTGCTTTGTGTTTCTATGTGTGGATTTTAGTAGTGTGGGTTTTGAAGGACTATGTGTTGAGTGTGGTGTGGTGCAGGTGTTAACCTTCTCCTCTTGACTGTCTAGTCCAGTCTTGGCTGGAGAGAGCGTGGCTTCCAGTTTGCCTATATAAGTGTATCTCTCACAGGTTGTAGTGTTGGGTGGTAGGAGGACAGGGTTGTCTGTGTACATGAGGCAATTGCTACATTGTCCCAAGATGCCCAGATTCATCAGATGGACAGGAGAAACACTGGGAGCTGACCCATGGACATGCCTGGATAGGTACTTATTAATTTAAGTACTGAGAACTGTTTTTCCCTTGACAAGTGAGTAAAGTCGAGTGCTGTAGTAGTTTATATAGTGCTTGCAACGAGTTCTGAGCAAGTGCTGTGCACAAGGAAACAGTTTTGAGTGCTGAAACTAAAAAAATGGCTAGTTCTAGCTAAAACTAGTTTTAGCACCAATCCCAAGAAGAGAAGCAGGCCACTGCCTGTTTGGTGATCCACTGTCTTGTCCCAGATGATGCAAGGATCTGCAGGCTTGTAGCCTTTTTCTGGTAGATGCCTCGAATAGCAACCACATATAATAATGAAATTCAATGGGCAATTACTCTTGCCTTGATTATTAAGAATTCAAGGCATAGTTTGTCAAATGAAACTAACCTAGCTTTCAGCATACAGGGAAATTTACACATAAACCTGATAAGACTGTAGGGCACATGCAAGACAGTAACACTATGGAGAATTTTAACAGGTACTTCTTTGACTAGTTCCTATGGCCTTGTATATTATATCACAAAAAATCTGCAAAGTGAGTAAGAATATCAGTGTCACATAATTCTGAAAAAGTGAAGGAATAGAGTTTTGTGCTTGATTAGATATTTTTTTTTCTATATTATGTTAGACTTCATTTGGCATTTTAAACTGTACACATTGTGATCAAACATTTTCCAGTGAGGGTGGCACAATGCCACAAAGTTTAGTGTTGTTCTATTGCAGCATTTGGTTCTCCAGTTCATTTCTTGGCTGTTCAACCTTCTGTTTGGAGTCTGCATTTGCTCTCCGTATCATTTAAGTTTTCACTAGGTTCTTCAGTTTCCTCTCACATCCCTGTGTGTGTGTGTGTGTGTGTGTGTGTGTGTGTGTGTGTGTGTGTGTGTGTGTGTGTGTGTGTCTCCTGTTGTGGGCTGGGTCCCTCTTCCTCCTGGCAAATGTTTGAAGGGATAGGGACCAGCTTATCCACAGCCCTGAACTTGGGTACTTGAACTTTTTCATTTGGATACAAGCCTTGATGAGGTCATCTTTAACTTGGAATACATCTAAATGAGGTCTGTTACTGCAGAGTCAAGTAGAAGAAGAGAATCTTTACATTACGTCTCTCACTTTCTTTCAGTTCAGCAGTCAGATATGTTTAGCAATACTGATACATTCATCTTTGAAAAATGTGAAGGTGCACTAGTTCTAAACCCACTGCAAAGGAAATCAAATGTAAAGTTTACATATAAATGTACTAATGCTGCGATCAATAAATGATACATACTTGTGATCATATCATTTTCTAATGCCTGGTTCTATCAGAGTACTTAATATACATGTGCATACTGTCAGAGTAATCTATGTTTTTGAAACAGCAAACTGAGATTCTGAAGACTGATCTGGTTTGGTAAGGGAAAAGGAGTAGAATCTTGGAGTCTTGAAAGTCATAGAAATTTAACTCTAGGTTTATATCCAATGTTCTCACATAAATTATGTAAATGTATACATTTCTTTTCAAATGAGCATTATATGAATGTCCAGTGGTCACATAACAAGTGACCATATGACCTGACTGGCTAATGCAATGGTCACATGACTTCAGCACCCCAGACCCCCTAAGGCTTACTCTAGCTCTACTGATGAGACATTATGACAGAGTGACTGTCGGAGAGAAAGATGTTGTCTCTGTGAATGCTATAAGAAGAGAGCTTTGTGTTGCTTTTCTGACTAGTACTGTGGTGATTTCTGAAGTGGAAAGGCAAAAAGAGCTACTTTCCTACTGATAAATTTGAATACCCTTTCACAGTTAAGTTTACAAGGTTACTTATAACCATATTACACATTAAGTTTCTATAATTATCTGTGCTATCAAAAATATGCATTAAGAGGCTCTTCATTCCATATTATTTGTGTTAATGTCTCTCTACTCTTTTCCTCATTCCTGTTTTATCCAAGACTTCCCTCATTCTCCAGGTCCCCCCACCAACTGCAAAGGTTGTCACTTGGCTGTTTTGCATCATTTGGAAATGTGCATTCGTAACTTGCCAGTGCATTGCAGATGGATTTTGCTACAGCTATATGGTTGTGCATCCTTTAGAACCCCAATTCTCTGTAGTGCATAGAGCTGTACCTGTTCCATATACTACGAGAGAGAGAGAGAGAGAGAGAGAGAGAGAGAAAACTCCAGAGTCAAGTCAGCTGTAATTTACTTATTACTGCCATGCAAGTTTTTCTAGTATATGAAGTTTTTTCTGCTTCGCTTACTGTACTACAAGACAAACAGAGAGAGAGAGAAAAGAAAGGAGTACAATGTGTTTTTAACTTTAAAAGTTAAAACACACATACCACTGCTTTACATATAATGGTCAGAAGTAAAGTTTACCTGTTTCTGTAGAAGTTTTAAAAGCGAAGTTAAACTTCAAGCTGACACACACAGAAAAAAAGAAGTGTGGCAGCTCAAAGTGCATTATAGCCTTCAAAGCTGTTTGAGCTTCCCTTTGTTATTCTGTGGTAGCCACTATTTATGCTCAAATGCACAATAGAGCTCAAAGGTCATTATCAACAGTTAAACACCTTTCTTACATCAAAAAGCTGCTAAACAAATTATTTTTCTTTCCAAGGCTGGAATGTAATCATAGATCTCATTATACTACATAAATGATTATGACAGAGTCTCTGATCATAACCTACTTCTTACGTGTTTGAAACATGGAAATGAAGAAGTTCACCAACAGGGTGAAACAAAATGAACCTTGTGAGATGCATTTTAACATCAATGGTGATAACACATGACATTTAGTTATCATCAGAGAGACCTAATCATAATTCTTAGCAATTCATGGAGGTTTAGCTGTCTCAATGTACTACTAGCTACAGAAAAAAATGCAGGAAGTTGGAATGTGAGATGTTCTATAGTTTTGAAGGCTATGAAATAGAGCACTGCCACAGACACTGGACAGAATCAAAATTTACCGCTGATGGGAGAATGGCTTTAAAAACTACTAGGCAATTTTCTGTCACATCTGTGTCAGTTACACAGACATGTTTAGAATATGAGAATGAAACAGTGGTGGTGGGCACTGTCCAGGGTTAGGCTCAAGAGTAAGACTATAGCTTAACAGTGCTGAAACGTGGTTAACAAAACTTTGTTAAGCATTTTTCTTAGGTCAGAAAGGTGCTTAACATCATAAATTAACAGTATTTTTCCAAGATGTGGAACACTACAGCTCGTAATGTGGAACAAATGGGGACAATGTAGAACACTTACTAACAACTTTGGGTAGGAAACTCACAGTTTGTTTAAAATGTGTTAACCTTATACTTACAAGACATTCTTGTGTGAATTAGTATGACTCAATACTATTTGCCATGGATTTTTGTTAAAAGTATTAACAATGAATACGTGGGGTGGCACTAGACCCTCTCAGTCTGGAACAGAGTGAAACATGGAACGTTTTTACGACTCGGAATAATAAACGGTCCACATAACAAAGTTGTCTCCTCCCCATATATGAAGTCCAGTTGTAGCATGTACTACATATAGACTAAATATAGATGCAGATGAGGTGTCAGTCTACCATAAGAGAAGGATGAAGCCAAGGACAGACCAGGGTACAAGGCCAGTCTTAGGTCACCGTTCAATTGGATGTATTTGGCAAAGTGTTCTATTAGGGGGCTCCACACCCATGACCAGTCTTAGGCAGAGGCGACCAAGACATATCTCTTATTTTATCTTTACTAACACATACTGCTGCTACAGAGATCCCATTGGCAGCTGCTGTAGTTGCAGCACCTAGTAAAGTAAAGTAAATGATGTATACTACTTAATTTCTGGGCTTTCTGCTCGATTCCAGCCATGATCCACACAATGAATTATAGAGTCTCAACTGCTCTGTGAGGCACTGTGATTATCTGTCTGGGTAGAACTAAGCAGAAAACCCAGAAACCTTGAATGGTAGGTGTTAGTGGCTACAACAGCATTGGGAGTCAACAGGAACTGTTAGGAAAAGATGATGCACTTAACTGTGTATCCATGGGGACAGAGAGTTAGTTTCTAATTAAAATGGACTGTCAGATTTACCAGTGGATCTATAGTAGACTGTTAAGTATACAACTGCAACAAAACAGTATTTTCCTTCTGTTTTAGTTACCAGAAGAAACCGAATTTTTTCACATAGCTGAAATAAATTCCTATGGCCATTTCTATGAATTAAGCTGATGTGGCTGGCTACCATATATTTTTAATAGAGTTAAAGTAAATTACTAAGGGCTTCTTTTTTTAGTCTTAGATGTAAAGCCATGGAAAGAATTATTATGGAGATAATTAATAGAGATATAGTAAACCTCCAGACACTGGACCCAACCCAGTTTGGTTTTGTCAAGGCAGATCATGCTTACTCAACTTGGTGGACTTTTTTGATAAGGTCACCAAAGCAATGGATGAGGGCAATCGTTCACATTGCCTACCTTGACTTGGCCAAGGGATATGACACAATACCCCACTCTGGTATTGTTGACAAACTCAAGAGGTTAGGTACAAACCCGTCTGTCACCCAGTGGATAGCCAACTGGCTCACAGATAGGACCCAGGAAGTTAGTATTGGGGAGTCCACCTCTACAAAGAGGCCAGTCACAAGTGGAGTCCCTCAGGGATCAGTCCTTGGACCGCTCCTTTTTGGCATTTACTTCTCAAGAGTCAAGGCCAATGTCAGTGGTCTCTGGTTGACAAAATTTGCAGATGATTGCATATTAGGAGTTGCCATTGAATCTCACACTGACACAAATGTTCTCCAAGAGGGGCTGAGACAGGAAAAACAACTGGTGTCAGAGCCATGGACTAAAACTAAATGCTAAGAAATGCATAATAGTATCCTTTGGGAAGTCAGTCATTCATCCCTGGTAACTATCGGGTCTATATTACGAGATCGAAAAGACCGGAGAGTGAATGGCTGAAACATCGAAAGTGCCATACCTAGAAGTCGCCCTGCTAATTATATACATCAACTCTGAGATCACACTACAGTGAGGAAAAGGCAATTTTTCTGATCTTCAATGTACCGCGCTCACAAAAAACACATTGATGAACAGTATTTCTGATGTTAAAGCTGTTCGATCTCCAGCCTCTCTGATTTCATGATGGGAACCCAAAATATCATACTGGAAAACATCCCTTAGAGTTGACCCAGTCGTCAGGGGCTTAGGAATGCACAGATAGCTTTGACCATCACGTGTCTACAGTGGTGATGAAATCATTCTGTTATACAACTTATAAACAAAGGTATGGCATCTAAGTCCAAGGAAGTCATTATTCCACTGTATTCAGCATTCATCAGACCTAGCACTGAGTACAATGCCCCCTTTGATATGTATCTAACCAGGCATATCCAACAACTGGAACATCCACAGAGGTTCCTCACTAAAAGAATTGTTGTTGTTTGTCTTTCGGCTTTTCCTGGTTAGGGGTCGCCACAGCGGAACTCCGTTCCGCTAATGATTGGCAGTAGATTTTCACGAATGCCGAGGTGCCAGCTCGATGTTCAACCTTCAACGAAAGAATACAGGGCATAATTAAAATGCCCTATGCAGACCGGGATGCATGGCTAGGCTTAAAAAGGCTCTTGTGGTCATTAGCCTAGTAAACAGTAATGAACCTATGAATTTATGTTATTAGAATGAGACATAAAAGATATACACAAAGTACCTGTAACTGTTAGGTAAAGTGGCTATCAATGGATAAAAGTGAGTGACTCTGGCCTGCTGTTTACTGCCAGTGTTAAACAGTCATTACTCTGGCTTTACAGGACTAATGTGTACTTTTGAGGAGAAAGGTGGACTACGTTTCTGTAGTTGGCTACAGTCTGTTTGTTTGAAACTGAAATGGATTCAATTACCATAGTAATTATACATTTTTATTACAGTCAGATATCTGAAGTATATTCAGTCAACAATATGGCTGTAAAAGATGGATATGGGAGTCAGTAGATGAAATTAAATGTTACATATACGGTCTGTGAATGAAAATCACTGATCCTGCTGTTCAAGTTAAACAATCTATCTTTGCAAGACTGGTTTGTGCTTGTGAAAAGCAAGTTGTGATGCTTTTATTGTGCCACTTTTTAATTACTACCAGATATCGGAGGTAAGAGTGTAACTGATGGGTAGAAAGATTGTCTAGGCTTAAAAGTGAGTTAACCCTTTTATTTTATAAAGCTATTTCACCACTGAACTAGCTTGTCAGGAGCAGTTTGGCAGAAAGTATTGCATTTGACAAAATTAGAGTAAAATAATTGTTGCTCTAGGGCTTATGCATATATGTGCATGGGAGGAGGGCTGCAGTGTATCTGTCAGTAAATATTTAGCCATAATTTCTTTCATTTTCAATGACAGTCAAACACTAACCTTGTACACAGTAAGTGGCTGTCTGGCACACTGAGTTGTGTGAAAAAACAACTGATTATTGCCACTGCTGCAGTGAGTAACACTGCCCTCTTTCAATAATTGGTTCTGTGGTTAAGTTCACGGTTGTGGTTCCTTCTACATAGAATATGCATGACCTATTTCCATTTTATCTGGGTGCTCTGATTTCTTCCACAACAGAAAAGCCATTTTTTTCTAAACACTTTTACTGAATACTTCTGACATAGGGAGAAATACATTTATATATAAAAATGATGAAACCATATTAAGTTCACATTTACAAACATTATATATTTTGTTTTATACAATATAATTGATCCAACATTATGAAAATATTCAATTCCTGCCTTCCCTTAAACCACATTCCTCCTCCAAAACATTTTTCTGCATGCATTGCTCCTAAAATTTCCATTTTTTCTATGTAATTTACTACTACCCTTTTCTAAAGATCCCACTCTCTGTTCTTTTATCTGTTATGACGTTCAATACTTCAAGAATGGTTGACTTAGACTTTGATTACCATTTTCTAGCAATTGCTTTTTTTTGGCAGATACAGAATTGATCTTAACAAGTCCTTACTATGTCACGATAATTCAGATCTTCTATCCCATCTCAAAAAATCATTTCCTTAGTTATGTTCATTTTTAGCCAAGTATTCCTGACAGAATGCTCTATAGGGAATTTTTAAAGTCTGACAACTCAATACAATCCAAAAACATATGCTCCCAGCTACTTCTTCCTCCCTCATTACACCTCCAGCATGTGCCATTTACCTGAGGAAAAATTCTTTGGAGTCTAGTTAGTGTAAAAGTACCTATGCAAACACTTCCAAGCAAAAATCCTATATCTTCTAGACTCTTGTTATTTCTTTTTAAATTGCATATCTAATCTCTCTTCCATATTTCTAACCTCTTCTAATTGATTCCTCTAGTTATTGTGAAATATTTAATATGCCCTACTAGTTATCCCTTTATAACAGCAGCTTCTGTTCTAGATTCAACTAAATACTCAATCAGTGCATGCCTTTCACTTAGGATTTCCCTATCCCTTTCTCTTTGCCTATATTCTGATATCAGACCCTGATAGAAAGGCAAACTGTAGCCTACATTTGAAATTTCTTCTTGGCCTCTCCCCCTTCCGTTACCTTTCTCTCTTTAATTATTTGCTCCCAATACCTTACTCCCTTTGCCAGCTTCCTCCAGTAAATTCCAGCCCCATCTTGCCTATTCTCTGTACCCATAATTGCAGTCATCCCATTGGCAGAATCTCCTTTCTCCATTCGCATGTTGGCTTACTTCTTAGTATACTTTCTGCTACTTTATGAATATAATATTCTGTATGACTGTTGTTATTCTCCTTAAGGATCTGCATCCAAAATCCCACTCTTTCCTTATTTCTTAACCCCCCCCCCACTACATCATCATTCCTTTCCACTTTGAATTGTAGCCTTCTGCTTGTGTTATCTATAAGAGCCTTAACTGTGTATCTTTAAAATGCTCCTTCAAATCAAGCAATCCTAAACCTCCTTCTTCTAGTGGAAGGATCAACTTATCCCACTTGACTCTTGCTCTCCTCCTCTCCCAGATAAAATCTTTCAACTCTTTATTACTTACTATCCACAGCTCCTCCTATGGTTGATAAAAATGTCTGACCTGTGTATAAAACTAAAAGAACTAAAACATTTTTACTGTTTGTATTTTAATATCCATATGCAAGAGTTTCCAGTTTCTCAGTTTTTGTATTAGCTTTTGTTGTCTCTTCTCACATATCATTAGCTGCCATAAAAGTGTCCTTTTTAACCCATAACCCTAAATACTTCATTTTATCATATCCCAATAAATATGGGTATTGCTGAACCAATTTATATGTGGGCACATAGTTTACAGCTATAACCCGTTTTATATTCATTAATTGTATATAAAAAACATGGAACTGTCTCTGAATGTTTCACAGTACTGAGATGTCCTTTCCTGGTTTTATCATGCACAAGATAATATCATCTGCAAATAAAGCCAACTTTTCTTAAATACCATATCAATTATAGCCTTGAATTTCTGAAGCCATTATTTTCTGTCCCAATGGTTCTAAATATAACACAAATAACAAAGAGGAAAGAAGACACCCCTGCCTGGTTCCTCCACAGTCAGACACAAATTAGCAGAAAGGACCCCCCCCCCCATCCCAACTTTGATTTTTGCCTCTTATCCCTCATATAGCTTTCTAATTAACCTTATTATTTTATCAGGAAATACAAATGCTGTTATTTTCTTACTCATTAAATAACAGCTTACTCTATCAAATGCTTTCTGTGCATCAAGAACCACCAATAAGAGTGGTATTTTCTTACATTCTGCTTCCTTCTGGATCATCATTGTTCTATTAATATTGTCAAAGGTTTGCCTCCCTTCCACAAAATTACATTGATCCATATCTATCAATTTTGGAAACACAATTGCCATTCTTTTAGCCATTACATACATAAAAAACTTTATAATCATGGTTTAAAATTGAAACAAGCCTATATGAAGCTGGCTCTGTTGGGGGTTTACCATCTTTAGGTATTACAGCCACCAAAACATATTGGTGATTTCCCTCCTTTTAAAATACTGTTAAACAAAACTTCCAGATCTTTATCCCTTTCTTCCTTCCTAGCTTCCAAACTTCCACTGAAATACCATCTGTTCCTGGAGATTTTCCTGCAGATTGGTTATACATCACCTTTATATCTCATCTCCTCCTATCTTAACTGTTAATTGCTGAGCCTCGTCTACCTCTAAACTTAGCATATTTAAGTTTTCCATAAATATTTTGTGTTTTTTCTTCATTTCTCCACTTCTCTGCTTTATATAAATTTTCATAAAATTTCTAAAAATATCTCCAATTCCTCTACAGGATCTCCGATTATTTCTCTTGTTGTAAACTCCTTACTTCTGACAACCCTTTATAGTTTCTGTTGTACAAGTCATTGCACCAAAGGTTTTTGTGCTCTGGAGTTGTTATCAAAAACAGTTGCTTAACAGCAATCTAAACTCATGCATATTATCCAGGTACTCCTTTATTTTCTCTTACCACTCTGCAATTGCACCTCTTCTTGTTCTGTGAGATACCCTTTATTCTGTAAAACTTTATCCTTTGTCAGTCCCTCTAAATAATTCTTGTTATTTCTCAACCCTATCACTTTTTCTTCTGTCTCTTCCCTATTTTTAAACTCCAATTTCATTTTATCCCACTCACTAACTATAACTTCTGGAGTACTTTCTACAGTCCCAAATAACTCCTGAATAATTTCCACTATCCAGTCCTTAAATTCTTTTATTTTTAACAGGTAGGTTACAAATCACTGGTATCTCATCTTTACTTAATTATTCAGCATTTTAGTCTCCATAATTATTGATGCATGATCTGAAATAGTTGTTGAACATATGTCAAAATTCTCAATTAAATGCACATGTTCCTGTGAAATATAACTTCCGTCTAATCTAGCCCAGTTATTGTACCTTGGAGAATAATACGTACATTTGCTCTGAGTTCCTACTACTGAAATCACGTCTTCCATACCAAATATTTTCAAAAATTTCTTAAGAAATCTACCCTCTTTTGTTATATTTTCCCTTCTAGGCCCCCAGATACATCATCATTGCTGTAAATCAAATTCCACTACCTACTCATCAGTAATAATCCTTGCTATACGCTGATTATTTCTCCCCAGAAAGTTTTAAGCTCCATAATGGCAGTTTTAGATGGAATATAATAATAATTAATATGCATATTAATATAACACTGTATACTAATACAGTAATATTTTAGTCTCCTACAAGGAAGGGACAAAAAACAAATAATGCAATCTGACTATCCAAAAAGAGTAGAATGCTAATCCAGGATAGAAAAAAAGAAAGGAAAGAATGGCAAAAATATAAAAATATAAAACACCATAGTATCTTGAAAAATTCAGAATGTTTCACAATCATACTAAAAAGCAAATAAATGAAGACAAAAGTAGACTAATAACTTTCAGAATAATAGTAAACACAACCCTAAAAAATTTTGGACAGCCATTAAAGAAATCTTGCCTCCCAGCCAAAGATGCACCTCTAATCCCTCTCCCAATAACTCACCACTGAAAACCACAATACAGTTCAACTCTTATTTTATAGATAGTATAGCATCTCTAACCAATAATTCCCCAACATCTAATCCTAACCCTGCCCAACAGCCACTATTACCACATCCACTTTCACTTTCAAATATGTGCCCATAGCCTATATAAAGTTACTGTTAAACAAATTCAAACCATGGTCTACTTCAGCTGACTTTTCAAGTGAGTACCTTAAAATAGTCGCCAATAGCATTGCCTGTCCTGTCTCAATCCTTATAAATAGGTCAGTCCAGAAATCCAGTGTTCCCTCTCTCTGGAAAAAGTCACAGATTAACCCTCTGCAACAAAGGAGGAAATTCAATATACATTACTAACATTAGACCTATAGCAATCTTATCCTCTCTCTGTCTAAAATACTTGAGAAATGTATTCAAAAATAATTGCTATACTATCTCCTGCAGGGAGAACATCACTTATTCCCCACAGAACATGACTTCTGTCCTTCCCAAGTATTATCTGTGCCTTCATAACATTAATAGTCTGTTTCTTCTAGCTTCTCTGACAGAAAATCTCAAATTTTCCCTATGTGCTCTGTTCTCTAATTCTACCATTTTTGAAACATCTCTTCTTGAGCAGTCACATACTCAGATGGACTTTTCTTCACTTTAACCTCTGATATTTTTTTCAATTTTATCAGCTCATCTGAATATCTTTTTAAAGCTTCTTCCATTTTTCCAGCCTTTTGTTATTTGAGTTGATACACTCCTTCAGTGTTTTGTTTATTTTAATCAGCTCTGAGCACATCTGACTTATTTTTTTCTGTGGATTACTGGAAGCCATATTTTGCACCAAAGCTGGACCTTGAACTGCTTTTTATTTATTTATTTGTTTATTTATTTATTGACATTTAATTATTGGGAAAGTACGACTGGATAGAAGCCCATTTTCAGTGGAGACCCAGGGAGAAAAGCTCCAAATAATTACAAAATATTTTAAGAACAATAGTTTTACAATCTTCAAAAATAAAACAAAAACATCAGCAGTTTAAATAATTATAACAAATTAGACATAATATAAAAACATCGGTTAAGAATCGATACAAGTTATATGACAATTATTTAATATTTGGTAAATTTCTAATACAGGAGGAAAAATATGATGAAGTGGAAAAAAGGGAAATATATATATATTTATAGAGAAAAAGTCACGGAAGAGAATTTGATAGCTGTAAGGAAGTAAGTGAAGAAGGGAGAGTAAGGAGGTATAAGGAATGAAAAGCTACCTATTCAAATTTAGGGATATAGTTTACTTTATTCTGGTTTTGAGCAAGAACAGAGCCAGATTTTATCATGGAAGTATTTCACAGTGGTTTTGAAAGATGGGAGGGAGGATACTGACCTGATGGATATGGGTATTGAGTTCCAGGCCTTAGCAACCTTGTATGAGACAGGTTTGTAAACAGACAAGAATTTTATGTCACTGAACCACAGTGACCGACTGGGAACATTGTTGTGTAAAATGTGTTTAGTGTTGGACAGGCAGATAGATGCTGGATAATTCTGTAGGTGGTAATAAGCAGTGTATGTGATAGCTGATGAGGTAGTTCTAACTAATTTAGGCTTTTTAGTGCTATATGGTGGTTGGGTCTGAAAGGGGTATTTCCTGCAAATTTAGCAACTTTGTTATAGCACTGTTCAAGTTTTAATTTTTTTGTGAAGCCTGGAGGTTAGTAAGGATGGAAACACCATAAAGAAGTGTGGGGAGGAGATAAGTAGTGGCAAGTGTAGCTTTAGTTGTGTTGGTGAGAAAGCTTTTGGCACTGTAAAGCATCCCTACTTTTTGATGAGTTTTTCTTATGCACTTTTGTATATACAGGTTGAATTTAAGATTATTATCCACTATCATACCCAATAACTGACTATGAGAAGGGACTTCAATGGTTGTATCAAGAGAGAGAAGTTTACATTTTGTTTTTTCATGACAGAGGGATTTTGGGGGGAAAAAAGTAATAGTTTGGTCTTTTTTGGGATAAGCATGAGTTGTGAGTTATGAAGCCATGTTTCAGTGGCTGTTAAGGTTTCCTGAGTAATTTTTTTGGAGGTGTACCATGTTGTCAGATATGCAAATGAGAGTGGAATTATCTGTGAATTGTATTAGGGTGGCCTGTTGTGTGGATGTATAGAAGGTACTAGTGAAAAGTTAAAGAGTAAGGGACCAAGGATAGAGCCTTGTGGTACATCGGTGGTAACGGAGAGGTAAGGAGAAAGTGTGGCGTGCCATTTTACAGACTGATTCCTATTGGACAGGTAGATTTTGAACCACAGAAGGGAGGGCTGAGAGAGACCTACTGAGGGCATTTGAAGTAGAAATTTGCTGTGGCAAGCTGTGTCAAAGGCTTTAGACAAGTCTAAAAATAAGGAAAAGACTAATTTACCATTATCTCTAGCTTTACTGACAGTATCTATATAGGTTAGAAGGGCAGTGCTAGTACTATGGGAAGGATGGAAGCCATGTTGTGTAGTGGATATGAGTTCTTCCTATAGGAGGAAGTCTTTCAATTGTTTTTGTTCAATATCAGCAGGATTCTTCCCAGATAGTGCTTTCTCTTCAGCTTTTCTAGTTGATTTTCTTTCAGGCTCTCTTAGTTTCTTCTTTGCTGGCATCCAGACAGTATACTTACTAGCCAGTAACTGAACTAACTAAATGAGGCACAGTTCCTGGCCCCTGTCTTTCTGTTTCTTTTTTCACACTGACAGACCTGTTTATCAGTGTGCTACCATATTGGACATTGCACAACAGAAAAGCTATTCTTAAGTGAAATGGTGTTTCTCCAATTTGCCTGTAGGCAAGTGTGTAGTGTGTATGTGTGCACACACATCTTGTTATCTGTCTGGCTTATCGAGGGCACTGTCAGTATGGGTGTGAATTGAAAGCATGGGAAAATAATATCAACAATTTTATTTGTGGTTAGACACAATACTGATGGGGGAAAAATGCATTTGTTGTCAGACATATATGCACTGCATGTCTCAAAACCTCTGTTTCCATATTCCCAAAAGACCCTCCCCACCCTGTGCTCTTTCACAGCAGCTATCTGCTACCCAGGTTCAGGATATCCTGACACTACTACAAGAGTTTGACAGTTTAGTGATAGGCCAGGGTATATACCTTTGTGATGAAAACCCATCAGTACACAGAGCCACAGCATCTCATTACATAGAGTAACTACGTGAGTTAACCAGACTCTACGAGAAAAACTGCAGGAGGTGTTCAATCTGGAGGCAATTCAGACATCCAGTAGTCTACTTTTGTTTTATGACACAATATAAATCAATATATTACTTTGTTTTAATAGACATTAATACCATATACTACTGATACCAAATTTGAAATAAATGAAAATCCAGGAGGCCAGCAGGTGGGGTAGGGGGTAATAGGGGTGGGTAGTCCCACTAAAATGGTCCAAATGGACAGGGGTGTTTCCAGAAATTTACATTTTGTACTACAACCTTATGTTGCGGCCACCGTCTACCTATCATTTTAAAAATACTCAACCCTCAAAAATGTCCTCCATACATATAGGAAGAAGACAGGTTATTTTCATGTGTTACCATTTATTCCTATAAAAAGCTATTTTTCGAAGTCTATTCCTTTCACATAAGCATTCTTTGCATACCTCTGTACCATAAATATTAGTTTGCACAGTTCTAAACATTCTGTCCTTTTTGAGTGGTGAAGTTTCCAAAAGATGCTCAGAAAAAAAATGCACTCATTTGAGTGCACTGAGTTCACTCAGCTACACCCTTACCAATGGGATCTCACAACTGTTAATGTTGATTCTGCCTGGTTAGTTAGTATTGGTTAGCTGAGAGAAATAGCTCATAGTCTGGTCTCATATCTGCAATTAAAAGCCTATAAATAGTTCAGGTACAGGGTCACTCCAAGTTAATAATGAGTAGAGTCGACTCGACTATCCTAGTCGCACATACCTGAAACACATTAATATGACACGAAATAACTGCACCTCTGCACAAGCTAGGGAGTCGGGACTGTTCTACAATTTTCAAAAATGAAATCCCTTCCAGTCCAGTAAACCTGGAGAGGTGTTAACCCTTCTCCTACGTTCAACACTATAACATTTAAGTTCGCTCATACTAGTAAGTCAACAGATGGCACCAGAAAATCAAGGATGACTGCAAACATGTTTTTCGCCTTTTCTGCAGCATATGAGAGGAGGTGGTACTGCAGAGTACTGCTGTCGTCCTTGGTAACAGGCAAGCCGCGACACTTGGCACGGTGTAGTTAGTACCAGCCTACTTTTTAAGTGAACAAGTGTCGCCATGTGGCTTCTTGTTTTTTCTACAATCTGTACGCTCTAAACCCGGGAATAAGGTAACAAGATTAAAGGGAAGTAACCGGAAAATTATCTCAAGAAAGTGGGTGCCCGGCTAACAAAGACGCAAGAAACGGTCTGAGTATTTTGAACTTTAGGCACATTAGTGGGACAAATTGTGTAGCTTTTCCGTTGTCTCTTAATACTGCATAACACTTAGATAGACAAAATGAGTCTTGACCTGGACCGTCAGAACAGGAATTAAAAGCCCAGTCCCCCAGGTTCTGTGTCACTTTTGTTTTTATTCTGAAACAAATACATCTAAGAAGGACGTTTTGCTTGCTAACTCAGCTGGCTGGGTGGAGCCACAGAGTAAACGAATGGTTTGTGGTAGCAGGTGCAAGTTGAACATCACCGCATGACTTGTAGACAGGAGGGGTAAACTAAAATGGAAATAAGATGAGTTAACACAGATATAACAAAGTACTTGACTGGGAAACACCGTGTGCCGTAACCCAATTCTGAACGGGACAAGAATACGTTTCTGTGCCATTATGAACAATGGCAGGCTCGTTAAAATTCGAGATGGCTCTGCTTGAGAGTGTGTCCTTAACTCAATTTATGTGACACGGACTGCATTCAACGGCTCGCTGGGGATCAGTACAATGTTATTGACATGTAAATACTCAGCTTTCTTCTCTGATCGACTTTTATTGCAAACGCACAAAACACTGAGTAACTGACCCTTTATGGTGCCTGAAGGGAAGAGGGACAAAAGCCCAGCTGTTACCAGCTTTTTTGTGAGCTGCTGGTTCCAAAAAGCTGACCCGCATGTAGCTGCAGAAACAGAATGTGAAGTTTTTTAAATGATGGCATGTCCCAACAAACGTCCACACTTTGCCCGACAGTCCGATTGACCCTAAATTTGCACGGCGTCTTTCATTTCTTCAGGAAAGTGGAGCATAACCGACATTAGGACAGCAAAGCGAGGAACTGTCGGGGGTTGTATCCCCAATGAATAAATAGCGTGTCCTTTGTGGGTTAGTTTCCCCTGTAGTGGAGTTACTGTCTTTCTGTAGTGTTGTTTGAGTTCTTTCCCTTAAAAGTTGCCTATGAGTTGTTTCTAACTGGCTACTTGCGAGTATTGACATTGCAGTTTGTATCTGGGTCTATTTTCAGTATTCTGGGTCAGTAGGGCCTGACCCACATCAACCTATATCAGCCTGAGAATGGCGGCTGGTGACTTCAAATCCAAGGGGGGCTGCAGGAGACAGCTGAATGGGTGTGGTCAATGGGAACGGGTGTGGCCAACTAGAAAGGGGAGGAGCTATGCTGAAAACCACAAAAACTAACTAAATACACTGCCCTGGGTGCCAAACCGTCATTATGAGAGTCCAATCAAGAAAAAATGAAGTGTAGAAGAATAAAAATATTTCAATGCATTGGCTGCATGACAGCTTACTTAATATCTAGATGGAAACAAAAAGGTTGTGAGGCATGAAAAAAT
The DNA here is from genome assembly GCF_019279795.1 of Protopterus annectens. Classification (NCBI taxonomy): domain Eukaryota; kingdom Metazoa; phylum Chordata; order Ceratodontiformes; family Protopteridae; genus Protopterus; species Protopterus annectens. The sequence continues at coordinate 883,293,560 of NC_056730.1, read as the reverse complement.
AAATTACTCTCTAAATACATTAATGGAATGCCAGTCAAAATCAAGTATAAGAAAAACAAGCAGCACTCAACTCAAACCACTTCTTGCACTGCAGTTCTAATTATAATTCATATTCAGCTTTATTAAAGTACCAAGTAACATGTTGAATGTAGAAATCTCGGATGCCCCCACTTGTAAAAATGTTTCTTATCCAAAAAAAAGACCTGCTGCCTGACAGCTATCTACTTGTTTCATGGGGAAAACATGATCAAAGTAAAAAATGGAAAGCAAACAAGAAACAAGCTCAAGACACATTACTTAAAAGGATTACTGTACAGGTTATGGACCACACGACTGGCATTCTGTTTAGTTTACGGGTAAAGCCTGCAGAGATGACTGGAAGTCTACACGTGTAATGAGCTTCTTAAAATAATGTAATCCTGTCCTTTATTACAAATACTGTCATATGCATTTCAATACCCAAAGCTTATACATTATCTAGTTAAGTATTCTCTACATGGCAACAACAGAAAGGCTTTCAATGTTGGCAATTCTTTTAACAGTATGCTTATTAAAGCTTACTTGCATCTTACGATCTCAGCCAAGTTTACCCGATGGTCATTAAAGTATTGCTACTTAAACACAGAGCAACAGGCACTTTAAGTAATAAGCATAAATCAACAGTACAAAAAATATGACAGAATCCAGATCATTCTGCAAAAATCAAGGACAGATGAAAAGCCACTCTAGTACTTGTAACTACCTTGGATGGGGGGGATACTCTGCACATTTACACTGCATAACTACTCCTTGCCTTGCTTCGACACATCCAGAGTCACTACATGGGGGAGTGGGGTGCAACAAGTATGTCACAATTTGAAATGTCTCTGGCTGACTGTGATGGCCCTGACACATATGTCATACCTCTCAACCTCAGAGCAAGAAATCTGGACAAAGCCATACAAAGAAGTGGGACAAAGGCCCAAAAATAAGGACAATTTTTAAATGTTGCTCTTATAAACTTAGAAAGATAATAGAATAGGTCTTGCATTAGTATGAATTTTCTGAATGGTATGAAATCTGAAACTCAAATGTATGTCATTATTTTCTAACTTCAGTCTTTAATGATTTGTCACTAATTTGCCAAAAAAAAAAAACACAATTTTATGAAAAATGGACCAAAAATGTGATGTAAAAATATAATGGCCACACAATACAGCTGGGAACCTGTTAAAGAAGGGACACTTTAATATTAGTAACGAGCAGCTGACAAAATAAAAGAATCTACATGCATTTCTGAAATAAAAGTAATCCATAACTCTTGATTATTACAGTTATTTCTTAATTGTAAACCCTCCATGTTTTCTTCCAAAATTGCTATTTTGCGGAGGGATTATTGGGGGAAGAGCAACATTTTGAGCCAAAATCAGGGACAGTTGAGAGGTTTGGCTATGCCTAATTCTATAAAGCAATTTATTTGCATGTACCTCTCACCCTGTTAATGCAATAAATCTGGACAAGGCCAAATATATTGGGGGAACATATAAACAGTACTAAAAATTGCTCTTGTATAAACAGAGACAGTTGATAGAACAACAGGTCTTACTTTAGCATGCATTTTTCTGAAGGTTATGAAGTCTGAAACTCCGTGTGTCATTATTTACTGACTTAATTCCTAAAGGATTTCCCAGAAAACCACAAATTTTATTAGGAACAAACCAAAAATAAGAAGCAAAAATCTATTCATTCTTTGAAAATCTGGACAGTTGGGAGGTATAGATCAGCTGAGGCTGTCTTTAAGTTTGCCGCCCTCACAAAATCATGGTAGAATGGAGCCACCCCTGCAGCCATTCCAATGATCCATTACTTGGCTATTTCACTCCATTTACCAGAAACACTAATGTGCATACTGATTTACTTCTATGATGATTTGGACTTTATTTGAAAGTTTTATTTTGCATTTTACAGCACAAACACTAAGACATCTGTTAAACAAACTTAGCATTAAAACTTATCTGCCCTTGAAACTCACATTCATTGAAACAGCATTGAAACCCACATTCAAAGAAAATACATTTTACCAGTGGCAGATAAAGATTAATTCTGGGCTGTTTTCAAATCATAGGCCCCTTGCATATGAAACATACATGTGCTCTTTGATACACCTTCCTATTGTTTTGAACATTTTTCAAGTAAATTATGAAACAAAACGCATGCACCAATAATGACAGAACTGCCCAATTCAGAACATCTTTCCAGTAAACTTTGAAACAAAATGCATGCACCCATAATGACAAAACTGCCCAGTTCAGAGCATTTCCATCATAAAAGTCTACTCAAACTTCTACAGTCCACCATTATCAGTAAATATGCACAATTCTACAGTCCACCATTATCAGTAAATATGCACAATTCTACAGTCCACCATTATCAGTAAATATGCACAATATCTGAAGAGGTAAAAAAGTCATCTAAATAATTCCACATTAAATAAATCTGTAACTAATGAAGAGGTTGCTGCTAGCAAACACCTTTATATTTCATGGTTTCATCAAAAAATAAAGTATCTGATGCCCCTGAGGAATAAATTGCCTATATTACATTAAAAATAATAAGCTAGTAATATTGCAATAGGGAATGGATGGCAAATTGATAACAGGCTCATAGTTAGTATCTTAACTTTTTCAGTACGGCAGCATTCACCCCTTGTGGGAGTAGAATCAGCTGGTGAATCTGGGCATCTTGAGGCAATGTTACAATTGCCTCATGTACACAGACAACCCACTCCTTCTCCCACAAAACACAAATACATGTGAGAGATGCAACTATATAGCCAAACTGGAGGCTGAGCTCTCTCAACTCAGGACTGGCAAGACCAGACAGGAGGAGAAGGAAACCACGCACACCACAAAGCCAGTTTCACATAGAACTATCACAACTGCAAAACAAACACAAACACACAAAGACATACTCGGAGGCACTGATCAAAAATCTACCAAAACTACAGAGGCCTCCAAAGCAGACACCCAAGCAACTGCCACCTCAAGACATAAGACATGCAACACATAGTTCTCAAAGTCAGTGTGCTAAACAGTCACAGCCCTTAAGGCCAAACACAATGCCAGACACACTTGTTATAGGTGACTCCATAGTCAGACACACTGACGTCCCACTCACCAGACTGAACAAGGAAAAGATCACAGTAAGCTGCCTGTCAGGCGCTAGAATCCGCCACATAACACAAGCACTCAGGTCACTCCACAGCAAGTACAAGTATGACTCAGTCACTGTCCATGCCGGTGTGAACGACCTGAGACGTACCTCCCTGGACTACATGAAAAGAGACATAGAGGAGCTCTCAGATTATGTAGCCCAGGCCGGTATGCCCTGACCCTGAGCAGTATCCTACCCTCACCAAGAATGATGCCACAATACAGAGACAAAATGTTCAGCTTTAATAATTGGCTTAATTACTGGTGTCATTCTAAGGGGATCCAATGTCTGTCTGCCTGGGATGACATGCTTGACAAGCCATGCTGCTTCAAGGGACGGCTTGCACCTGTCACCCTGGGCTTCCGGATATTGGCAAAGGCTCTTGCCACCCCATAGTGCCTTTTTTAGGCAAGGCTCAAATGATAAACCTACCACCCTAGAAAACAAAAATGGAGAAAAACTAAGGGTAATACTGCTCAATGCCAGAAGTCTAAACCTCAAGATGCACGCCCTCAAAGCCCTCCTCAGTATGGAGAACATCGATGTCTGTGCTGTGACTGAAACCTGGTTCAAGGCTCCTGCGAGCACCCCAGCACTATCAGGTTATACCTCATATCATGCGTTCCGGCCCCAAAATCCGGACCGAACCACAAAAGGAGGGGGAGTATCCATATTCATAAAGGATACCCACACCTCCAGGTTAGTGGCAAAGCACGAAGCATCGGAGACCATCCAGGTGCAATTAACCATAGGTAAAACTGCCCTACAGTTTGTAACATGCTACAGACCACCTTCTCAAACTCAGGAAACCCACACAGCCTTCCTGAAGACACTGGAGAGTATGAATGTCTCTCCAAACACCATCATATTGGGTGACTTCAACTACCCAAACATAGACTGGGAACATTACTCAAGCCCCAACACCCTAGCCCAAAGGTTCCTGGAGTTCATAAACTCAAATGCTATGGAACAACTAGTCACCATTCCCACAAGAGGAGAAAATATACTAGACCTGATCATCACAAACATGGGGACAAAATGCTCCACACCGGAAGTATATCCCTCATTGGTGAGATCAGACCATAAATTAATCTCACTGGAGATCCACATCCCGCCCCCACCCCCAGCAAAAAAGACCACAGTGAAGAACTTCTCAAAAGCAAACTTCACACTTCTTAAGACTGGAGTGGTATCCTTCAAGGCCCCCGAGCCAGTGGAAACCACAACCCACGCTGCTGAAACCCTTACAAATGCCTTCTACGAACACCTCCAGGAATGTATGGATCAAGCAATCCCTAATAAAATCAAGACCCTTTCCACCAAAGGCAGGCGCCCGGTCTGGTGGACCCCAGCCATAAACAAACTCTACAACAAGAGGAGAAAGCTACTACATGACAGAGCAAAATCCCTAAAAGGGAAGGCATCTCTGATCAATACTAGCAAAAAACTACAATCACTCATAAAATCATCCAAGGCCAACTTTGAGAGAAAAATCACTAATGACACAAAAGACAATCATAAGGTCTTCTTTGGCTATGTTAGAAACCTGGGTGGAAACTCCCAGATATGCTCAGAATTAGTCCAAAATGATAAAAAAATCACTGAACCCACAGACATTGCCAACATACTGGCAAGACAGGTTCAGTGCAAATTTCTCCCCTCCCCCCCCCCCCCAAAAGGAGAAATATCTATCCCACCAGAGTCTAGCCTCCCAAACATCTCAGATGCCCAGGTGAGAGCTGCTCTCTCTAAAGCAAAAAACACAGCATCAATGGGACCGGACGGTGTCCCCGGCTGTGTGCTACACGAACTCAATGAGGAACTAAACCCACACATAAGGCTGCTGTTTAATCTTAGCCTTACTACAGGATACGTACCCAAAGAATGGCGACGGCAACTGTGGTCCCACTCCACAAAGGCGGTGCTTCTACGGACCCTGGAAATTACCGCCCCATAAGCTTGACGAGCCTTGTCTGCAAAGCTATGGAGAGGATCATAATGAAACTCATAAATAAAGACATTGGGGACCTACAGACACTGGATCCTACCCAATTTGGCTTTGTCAAGGGCAGATCCTGCCTCTTGAACTTGGTCGACTTTTGAAACAGTCACTAAGGCCATTGATGAGGGTAAGGCAGTTCACACAGCCTACCTTGACCTAGCAAAAGCGTTGACACAATACCCCACTCGGGCATCATAGAAAAGCTCACCAGCTTAGATGTAAACCCATATGTCACAAGATGGGTTGCAAACTGGCTCAAGGACAGAACACACAGGGTTAGAGTTGCTGGTGCCATGTCAGACTCTAAGCCGGTCACGGCGGTGTCCCACAGGGCTCAGTCCTGGGCCCCTCTTGTTCGGCATTTATTTTTCTGAAGTGCAGGCAAACATAGGGGGATTGTGGCTGACAAAATTTGCAGATGACTGCAAACTGGGCACCATAATTGACACTCCATCAGACACAGACATCCTCCAGAGAGGACTCATAGAAATGGATAACTGGTGCCAGAGCCATGGCCTTAAGCTAAATACCAAAAAATGTATAGTCATACCCTTTGGGAAAAACAAGGTAACCCCTAATTACCGCATAGGTGGTAATCCATTAAACACGGAAGAAGTTATCAGGGACCTGGGGACCCAAGTTGACAATAACCTCTCTTTTGACACACACATTGCCAAAGTGGTTAGGAAGACCTTCTACATTGCCCACCTGATCATGAAGGGATTCACATCCAGATCAGGAGAGGTCATTGTACCCCTGTACTCTTCACTTATCAGACCAATGATTGAGTACAACGCCCATTGAATGTACCTTACCCGACACCTGCAGCAGTTGGAAAGACCCCAAAAGTTCCTCACCAAAAGGATAAAGGGGCTCAAACATATGTCATACGATGCCCGACTGAAGAATCTCCAGCTCTATTCAGTCGCATACCGTCTGCTCAGAGGTGATCTGTGCCTGACATACAAGGCCATGTCCAACCCGGAATTAATGGACATGCTCCACCTCAAAAATCCAAATCCACCAGAGCCACGAGAGCAAGAGACTTAAACCTCAACACGGATATAAATAGGACGTGCTGGAGGGACAGATTCATCACCCAGAGACTCCCTACACTGTGGAACAGAATCCCAGTCCATGTGAGGCAGAGCCCCTCACTGACTCTGTTCAAGAGAAATCTTGATGAGTGGATGGGAGATCGTAGGTTTACCCCGGGAATCATCTCTGTATTACTGCTGGACAGAGGCACAGCAAACTAATGGGTATAGTATTCTCATCCTAAGGGGTGGTGAAAGCCACACACACTCTGGCTAGGCTTATAAATGCCCTAGGGCAGATAGCCTAGTATGAACCTATGAACCCATGAACCAACAACCTTCTGCATTAAAAGCAAGTACACAACCTGTTGTGCTATTAACAATGCAAGCTAACTTAGCATAAGCAGCACTAAACATCTCTTCTCCTGCAGCTCTCAGCTCCTTGTAAAATCTACTCAATACTCAACTGCATCTCAACTTCGCAACACAAGAAATCTGGAAAAAGCCAAATTTATTGGGGGGGGGGGTCAAAAGCCCAAAAACCAGGGACACATTAAACATTGCTTGTATAATCTTGCAAAGTTGCTAGAATAAAATGATGTGTTACCACCATACATTTTACTGCCAAGGTCCCTGTGCAAAACAGTCAGAGCAACATACCACTACGCCAAATCAGCTGCTTTGTGAAAGAGCAGAAGACTGAAACTTAAATGGCTGTCATTTAATGAATTCAGTTCTCACCATAGCTGTCAACCTCTTAGCACAAAACACCTGGACAAACCCAGTAATAAGGGAATACAGCCCTCAAACATATTCAGTGAATTCAGTTCTTGCCATAGCTGTCAACCTTAGCACAAAATACCTGGACAAAGCCAATAATGGGGCAATACAGTCGCAAAAATAAGGACAAATTTCAAATATTCATCTTATAAACTTAGGTTGCGTCACTATGTATTTTCTGAAGAATATGAAGTCTGAAATTCAAATGCCTGTCAATTTTACTTCTGACGGAACAAAAACAATTTTCAGCAGAGGCCCAGGGAGAAGTACTGCAGACACATGTCTTTGTAAAATGGCAGGACACCACAGCAAATCCACACAAACACAGGAATAAGATGCAGACTCCACACAGAAGGCACCCCAGCCAAGAATCAAACCAGAAAACCTTGGCTGTGAGGCAACAATGCTATCACTGCACCATCAAATATGTAAGAAATTAAACATTCAGAAACCTGAAGTTTGAAATTCAAATGCCTGTCAATTTTATTTAACATTTGATAATCAGGACAGTCTGACTTGGAATAAAAAAACATTTTCAGCAGAGGCCCAGGAAGAAATAATGCAGACATGTCTTTGTAACATGGGAAGACACAAAAGCAAACAAACACAGGGAGAAGATGCAGACCCCACAAAGAAGGCACCCTAACCAAGAATCAAACCTGAGAACCGCAGCTGTGAGGCAACAATGCTACCACTACACCATCAAATATCAAGCATTGCAACATTTAGAAACCACAGATATTATGAGGAACAAATCAGATCAAATATGAGGCAAAAATCTGCAATTTTTTTTTTTACAAATGGTGGCAGGTAGGGAATTCAGGTCTTTAACACCTGCATACAAGGTACAGGATTCAAACCTGAGGTATTCCCAACCACACCACCACGAGTCTAGCCACCAGTATATAGCAACTGGGGCATTCTCTCTCACACACACACACACACACACACACACACACACACACACACACACCTGTAGTAGATCTCGTAGGTCCACATCCCCGATCTTGTAGCTACAAACCAGTTCCAAATCCCCGTCCACACATAAACTCTAAATCCGTAACTCCATGCCCGTCCACATAAATCCATAGCGCGAGAGTCTCCCGACTAGACTGCTGACGTTGCAGTCCGACTCCGATGAGTTTGCCAGCAAGTATCGAGGACAGTCTATTGCAGTTACACCTGCATAAACTTTTGGAATCTTGCCCGTACATATTTCCCAGTCCGGACTGCTGCTGAGACAGTCTGCGCATGCTCCAGACTGTCTCAGCAGCCGTCCGGGCTAGTGCGCATGCGCGAAAGTCCGCGAATTTCTGTTTTGTGTTCTTTTATTTTCATTTCTTTATTTTTTACAGCTGGGGGGGCTGCAGTCCAATAGCACGGACCGCCCCTCCAGACACTGGAAAGACCAAGGGGGAGAGAGGGTAGGAGTAAGTAGCCGACACCAGCTTGCGATTTTCTTTTGGTTTGGTTCTTTTATTTGTACGTATAGCATTTCGTTGTAATATTCTCCTGCTGTGGATGCAGGGATGGGTTGCTTTTGCACTGCTCAGGAGGAGTTTTACTGTGAGGTTTTGCTGCTGGATGACACCAAAATTACTCTAACCACCCAGCAACAAGGCATCAAGGTAAGAAGGCATATGCCATAGTTTACAATCTACATGATTATCTTCTAGTGTTACTGATAAACCTATACATTGCTCTTATTTCAATATTTTCGTTTTGAACCTAATGTGTATTCATACGTTTTAACACACGAACAATAACAGTGGCCAAAATAGGGAAACAATATTAAGTCTGCGTGGACACAGTAAAAAATGCTTGTTCTAAAGTTTGTTAGCGAGTGTAAATCTGAAGGCAGAAGTCATTATTTTTTCTAAGCTTGTAGTATTTTAAAGGTATGGTTGGTTTGGAATATTTTAATTTGTTTACAAGTAACCTTACTACTGAGTGCCCACTGAGGTTGTTCTCAGAAAACATTTTTTCTTTTGTGGTAGGTTCATTAACAAAAGGTGCCATTTCTGCTTTTTGGAGATGGTTGTGTTAATTTCAATATGACATTGGCTGATTTAAGCATACCTGTGAATATGATAATTATCTATATTGCTTTGTATTGTTTACTAGCAGTTTGGTGTTTTTTATTCCCTATTTGCAGTTTATGATGATTGTTTAGTATTCAAGTCAGTATGTAAAAATTGTTCTTGATTTTGGAACATATTATAAGGTTGTTACTACTTTCTTTTTTGGTTTCCCCAGTGGTAGGGTCTCATTTTATGTGCCCACTCGGCTACTCATTGAGTAAGAAAGTTTTCTTGGTATTCCATCTAGCAAGGTCATGTTGAATTACACTCAAGGATTTAAATGTTACTTCTGTTATTATAATTTTGTGTTAATGTTACAGCAAGATGGGTGGCCACAGTGGTGCAGTGGTTAGCATTGCTGCCTCACATCAAGAGGTTCTCTGGTTTGATCCTCGGCTGGGGTGCCTTCTGTGCGGAGTCTGCATGTCCTCCCTGTGGTCACGTGGGTTTCCTCCAGGTGCTCCGGTTTCCTCCCACATCCCAAAGACATGCTGCAGGTGGATTGGACACTCTAAATTGGCCCTAGGTGTGTGTGTGTCTTCTGTGGAAGGTTGGGTGCTGGGCTGGCAACACAACACCTTAAAACTCCACTGTCAATCATGAGCGGACAAGGTGATCCGCTGTGGCGACCCGTAACCGGGAAAAGCGGAAATAAGAAGTTAAAGTTACAGCAAGATAGTTCAGTGAGTGCTGGTATGGCCTCATCTAGAAGTTCAGTTCTGAGACCAGATTTGGGAGAGCTTCAGCAAGCTGACTGGAAGTTTTTAGTGAAGGGTGCCAACATTTAAAAGGTAATTGGGAGGCACTGAGTATGGCAAAAGACTTGCTTCTGGCTTGCATTCATTGTGCGTGTGCCAACTTGAGCAGAGAAGGAAAGGGGAGCTGTTATATGGATGCAGTGGTATATGCGGATACATTGGATCTTCAGGTGTGGATAGAAGGTAAATAGTGGTGTGGATAGAAGGTAAATAGTTGAAAAGGAAGGAGAAGCGAAGGTGATGGCTTGGATGTTAATTGGTGGGTGAGAGATTCAGAACTTACTGATGAAATTTAGGCAATGATTGCCTGAGAGGGTTGATGGAATGTATATCTCAGCAAAATTTCAAAAATGTATTTGGGAGAGAGATTTTGCAGTGTTTCTTGTGGAATTTCTTTTTCACTCAATTTCCTTGATTAATTTGATGATTAATAGTGTTTGTTTAAATATTTATCAGTATATTCAGCATTCAAAGTTGTTGGAAGTTCTGAGGTATACAAGTGTGTCAATCAGACTACTGATTCTACATTTAATCTCTACATTGGTGTTTTATTTTGAATATTGCCAACTGAGGGTACAAGAATGGAAGCCATAGCCATTAAATTAGCTCTGGAGATTACTGCCTTAGTGGCATTGTTTGAGGTGCATCATTGCTGAATCCATTACTGGAAATGTGATGGCTATTATGGTTAGTTATCACAGTTCCTGGTGGATGATAATTGTGGTTAAAAATGTGGTTTACTGCATGACTAAGTGAATGTTACTTTGTCACTGTAGTTGAAAAACAGCATGTTAAAATATCTAATGTGCAAGCTGCAGGAGAAGTTGCTGCATTTTATTGCCAAATAGGTCAAATCAGAGAATAAAGCTTGAAGAAGGGATATAGTTATGTTTTGAGTAAGGAGGAAAAATGAAGGCTCGGATTGCTTGATTTTTGTTCAAAATAAGTTGAGTGGTTGGTCTGGTACTATGGTCGATTGCATAGTATTGGATTGTGTTTATAGGGTATCTGCCCCATATTTGTGATTATAAGCCAATCCTCTTAAAATGGTTGTTTATTTTCATTATAATGTATCATGGAAAAGGTGCTGTTTATAGTTCTAGAAAACTGCAGAATTTGTTTTTTGGGGAAAGGAAGAATGCAACTTGATAATGATCATTTGAAATTGCAATGAGCAATAGGCAAATTTTCAGGTTATGAGATAGTGTGAGGAGAAGAACTAAGTTTTCTTTGTTTTTGTAGAGATTTCAGTGGCATTTTTTCCATAGGTATGGTTTAGTTTTCCAGAGTAATGGTGGCTATGGTCAGGGGTTGCACGATACCTTTCAGTATGTGAGAGCAATGAAATCACTTAGTGTTTGTGAAGCTGAATTTGAATCCTTGAAGTATAACACTTCTGTTATTTGCAGTGTTATGTGCATAATTTGAGTATGTCTCAACATCAGTTTCTTGAACCATTATGTATAGTTTTAGGTGGAAGATTTGAGTTTGTCTTTTTTTTTATTTATTTAAATGGGACATTTATTTTAAGGTCAAAAGTATGTAGTTTTTTTGGAATTGCATATTTATAGTAATGTATTGTTTTCCAAGTAAACTAAATTAAGTTATGATTGAGGGACCCTGCTGCTTTGTTTTCATGGATGTTGGGATTGTTCAATGCTTTTATGAGTGGTTTTGCCAGGCCTCTGGTTGGCCTGAGGGCAGTTATATTGCTTTGATTATAGATCTTGTACATTGGTCTGTAAAAAAACAGTCATCTGTTAAGAATGATATTTTTTTTCAGTGATGATTATGGGTGTGCCCATTTGATGATGTGGGTTCATGCAGTTGGGATGATTACTTTGCAATGTCCAACTTGTATGATAGTTGTGTACACGTGTTTTGCATACTGTAGAATGATCCTCCCTTCTTGGGGGAACAGTTCTCTCTTGGTGAAGAATGGCCTAGCCCTAGTGTATGTCAGTGTAGCTTATGAACGATATTTGAATTTACTGAATTACAAAGTGACCTTTATAGTTTTGAGTGAAGATTGGATTAGGCTGTTTCTGATTTAAGTCTGGGCTCTTTGTGATCCCAAAGGTTATTAAAGGAAGATTAGGCCATCTGACTTTCGTGTTATAGCAAGCAATTTCTGCATAGTGCAAAATCACTATTCATAGTATGAGTTTGAACAAGGTAATCATCTGCCTTATTACTGGACAAATTTGACCAGTAAGTTAAATTAGATCTTTGAGTGAGTTGATTGCATGCCCTGGTATGTTTGGATTGGTAGTTAAGATGTATATAGAAACTTTGTTAAATGCAGGCCCTGGTATGTTTGGATTGGTAGTTAAGATGTATATAGAAACTTTGTTAAATGCAGACCCAGGTATAGATCCTGTAGCCACAGCAACCAGGTATAGATTCTGTAGCACAGCAACCAGGTATACATTTTGTAGCTACTGGGCTGCATTTAACAAAATTTCTATAATCTGCAGTAGACTGAAAATAATTGTTCCAGGGCAGCACTCCAGACTGCTGTATTATTTATACCATAGGCACAATTTGCCTATGCTTAAAAGAAGATCTGAGATTCTTATGTTTAGTAAAAGGGTTTGTATACTCTGAGTTTCATCACTTGGTGGATTTTTATACCATGGGCACAGTAGGCCCACACAAAAGGTTCTGAGGTCTCAAGCTTTACTCACTTTCTACTTTTTCCTCCTACTTGTGCACATCCATGAGCTCTGTAAAAAGTGAGCACTGTGACTTGTTTTCCACTGTATGCTATTTCTCTAGATGCATGTACTGTCCAAAAATGGGAATCACCTAGCGCAGCTTTTAGTGACTTCCTCCCCACCTATAAAAAGGGCTGTCTTTATCAAGAGGAAGAAGAATGGGGCCTGGTGACATTAATCATATGAGTAGACACTGTAAACCTTTTTTGTTATACAAGAGAATATTAGCCTTTCATATTACATGTCAGGAGATAATGATCCCCGTAAAAGTGGGCACATCCTCTCATTTTACATGTGATAGAGTGGAAAAAGTTCTGTAATAAAGCTTTCATACTTGGCTGCAAGGAATATGAGCAACACTGATGCAGACACACACCCTCATTTTACATGTATTACAAAACAGACTAATAAACTCTGGTGATTACTGGCAATGCCTGCTTTTACAAGGCTTTCAAAGAGAAAACCAATGTATGAAGCTCGGGAAAAAGTGTTTTCTCAAATATAGTTCTATAGTTGTAGGTCATAGTATGTTGTCATGCTTTGTTCGTAAATAAAAATACAACTTTTTAACTAAAAATGAGATTCCACAAGCTGCAGAGTTGGTAAATGCTCACAGGTCTTTCAGGAATATACAAATAAGGACCTAACCTCTAAACTTTGGGATTACTTTGGGATTGACTCCTTGTTTTTCCATCTCCCAGATTTTCTTCCAGTCAGCTCCCATGGAACCTCCCACAATTGTCTGTAACTGCCTTTAAGTAACTGACCTGTTGAATGTTATGTATTAGAACAAGAACACTCGGCCATCTATTTGCTTAACTGAATAAACTATTGGGAACTTCAGCAAGGTGTCTTTATTCCTCCCACAAGAGGTTGTCAGAGAAAGAGAGAATCAGTTTCCTAAATTTGCTACCTAAAGTGATTTTGTCTGGATTTATTCTTTATGCATTGCATAGTATTGATATCTAACAGATTAATGTTGTTAGGGATTTGGGTGTAAAGGTAGAGTATAAGTTAGGTTTTAGTCATCACCAGTTGGATGTCTTTAGAATATGTTATTATGAAATAGGTATTGCTAGTAGAAACAGGACTGTTTTGCTTCCCATTTATAAGACTATGGTGAGACCAGTTATTCAATATTGTGGGTCTTTTTGTGTATATAATGTGATGTAGCTAGATAAACTGGAGAAGATTCAAAGTTACTTTATCAGGCAAATTCAAGGGATGGCAGGGGTAAACGGTTGTAGGAGACATGAGGTATTATATCTTTGCACACAGTAAAATATAGATTGCTCAAGTGAGACCTTATTACCATGTATAAGTGTTTTAAAGATTGAAAACTTTGAAATTGTGTTTGAGAGTACACTCTATGAATATGAGTGATAATAACTGTTTGGTTAAATATACAGATGTATATATGTGTATGTGAAATATATATCTATATGGGTCTAGGATGTTTGCTCAAATGAGCAAACGTCTGAAACCCAAACGGTCAGGGATACTTATGCAAAAGCGCTTTTCACCAAAGAAGCACTTTTGCTTAAGTATGCCTGTTGCCGAGGCCGTACTACTGTGCCGATAAGGGAAAATTGGAATAATGGTTAAGGTGCTTGCCTTACAAACATAAGGTGCAGGGTTTGATTCTCACATGGGGTAATTGGCTAGGCTGAAAATGGCCCACAAGGCCAGTTAGCCTAGTACTAATCTATGAACCTAGTGCGGTCTCTGAGGGAGAATATTAAAGTAGGGGGTGCAGGGGGGTAAAGCCCCCCTGCTAAAACATTAATGCAGTGTGTTTTTTTTTTTTTCTGTAACACGCTTTAATGAAAGCGCTTTTGTTAAAGTGTGTTCGGTTGTTATGAATTTGGGCGTTTGCTCATTCGAGCAAACGTCCTAGAGCCATATATATATATATATATATATATATATATATATATATATATATAAAATTGTGTGTGTGTAAATATATATATATATATATATATATATATATATATAATGTATATGTTGTGTCTTTCGGCTTTTCCTGGTTAGGGGTCGCCACAGCGGAACTCCGGTCCGCTAATGATTGGCAGAAGATTTTTACTTGGCGAGTTGCCGGCCCTGACACAACCTTCAACGAAGGTACGCCCCTTCGCGCATGTCTCCACACAGAAGGCGCTTTAGCTGAGAATCGAACGGACAACATCTTGCCGTGAGACAACAATGCTACCAAGGCACCACCACTGCAGTGTATGTGTATGTATGCATGTGTATGTATATATATATATATATATATATATATATATATATATATATATATATACATATATATAAAATGTGTGTGTATACGGGTCTACTTCAGTAGACCGAAGTACCACTTACCCGAAACCCATATAACCAATTATAACCAAGGCGAAAAAGCTGACAGCATGAGAACACAAACGTTCCAGAACACTGACTTACCACTCCAGGTAAGTAAAAGCGTGGCCATCCTTAAATACAAACGAAAGCAAACCCACTGATGTTCATAGGTTCATACTAGGCTATCTGCCCTGAGGCAATTTTAAGCCTAGCCCGATTCTGTATGGCTTACTCCACCCCTTGATTTGAGTATATTCTGCCCCCCCCCCAACTAAATATACCAACTCTGAAATCATACTACCGCAGGGGAAAGGGCAAAGTTCGACAGGATGGCCAAGCATTTACTTACCTGGAGTGGTGAGTCAGTGTTCCGGAACATCAGTGTTCTCATGCTGTCAGCATTTTCGTCACGGTTATCTGAATTTCAGGTAAGTGGTATTTCAGTCTTCTGAAGTAGACCCGTGTGTGTGTGTGTGTGTGTGTGTGTGTGTGTGTCTGTATATGTGTATATATACAGACAAACACACACATATATACATATATTTATCGATAAATACATAAATATAGACACAAACATATGTGTATGTATGCACGTGTATATGTACAGACATATATTTAGACACACACTCAAATAAGTGTATGGATATACTATATATGCAAGTGTTTTAAGATGATAGTCTGACAGTTAACGCAGAGAATTAAGACTGTGAGAGAACAAAATACTTCCTGTGTATAGGTCTTGATTCCATAACCCTTCATTTGACTACTGTGTAAACTTCAGCAAGTTGCTTACTTAGACAGTGCTTTGGGGCCATTCGGCATTTGGGATAAGTTCCTAACTGGTCTCTTGGACTACATGTCTAGTAACTACCTATGAACCAATTATATAGTAACAGTTTCCTTTCTTTTTATTTGTGTACTTGTTGTTTATTTTTGCTGTATTTCCTAGTTTTATTTTCATATATGAATACGATTTAAGAAAGTATCTACAGAGAAAGTTGTCCTCAGCCTCTGGATGGTGCATGCTTTTACACACTGTAGTTTAACTGGGTTTGCCAGTTGTAGATGGTCACTTGAATTGGTTGATGGATTGGGTTATTTTTTATGTTAAAGACTATTATTGTCATATTTTGGGCTGTTGTTGTTATGCTACAAAATATTCAGACAGCATGAAGTGAAAAATAGCACTATTAACTGTAGGGTAAGAGGATTTTAAGTGGTTATTAGTAAACCGTTTACAGCAGTAATTAAAAAAGAGAAAACCATGCAAAAACAGACTTTTTCAAACAAATGAGTGATAATATTATGTAAAGATGAAAGCACCTAGTTTTTGGTTATAGTTTTTACAGTCTTCGTATAGTTTTTAAATAAATTCTTGTTTTCCTTTTACTGCTTGCAGTCAAGAGTTGCAGAGTTTGTTTATAATAAGCCATGTATTAGTCAGCCAGTTAGTAGCATTATTTTAATATGTTCTTAGTGAAATGGAGTCCTTTACTTCGGGTGGTACTGTTGCATTTGATAAAATCTGCCAACATAACTCCTTTATTTCCACTAGAATATTAATGTCCTCTGGTTTCTTATTGTATAAGTCATTATTAAAAACCAGAAATTTAAATGTATATTGTGCATTATCAGTTATATGTTTATACTGTGCATTAGTCTCCACTTTATTTTTTTTTTAATTTCCAGAAAATATTAACTTATTTTGTCCTTAAAATTCGTAATTGTCTTTCTCACACAATAGCTAGAACAGTGTTAGCACCCTGCACAATATATATAACATGTGTGTTATTATCATAATAAAATGCATTTTTGCCAGCTCAGTGGCCTAGGTTCATAGGATGATACTAGGCTGTTGGTCCGGAGGCCCTTAAAAGCCTAGCCAAGAATTTGGCCCATGTTCCCTCAAAGTTAGCACCCATTTCCCCTGTCCAGCAGGGACACAGCTGGGATCCCAGGGGCATAGAGGGATAAAGCCCTGGCTATGACTCAAATGACTCGAGGTCAGTTAGTGGCTTGGGTGGCTGTCAGGACTGGCATGGGAGAAGGAAAGGACGGACAAGGCTAGGTATACTTACCTTTCCTGGTGCGAGGAATAAATGAGGATGTGTGGGTGGAACAAGACTAATTATCTGGATCTTGTGGCAAACAAAGCAGAGAATGGTAGCTGAGCCGAGTGAGAGGCCTTCCTGTCCTTAGCCCCAATACAGGGCCACCCCCAATAAAGAACTTGTCATATATAGCTTGCCTCAGCCTCCAACATGATGCTAGCATGTAAGGGTGCAAGGGCCACAACCCATCGAGCTATGTCTATCTCTACGTGCAGCAGTGGAGTATTTCAGGCTCACTTAGCTTTTGCAGGAGCATCATCTTTACAAGCATAAGGCAGAAGATGGTTACTCAGGCCCAGATGAACCACTGAATACTGTGCCTGTACATTTAGATGAGACTAGGCTTAAGGGAGGCATGTTGCAGCAGAAGCATGTGTAACCCCAAGTCAGCATATGAGAATCTGTGGGGGACAGTAGTAATGTGTAGATCTGCATGTTTTCAATGTTACTAGGCATAAAAAAATTCTCGCCTCTTTTTGTGTGCTTACACATTTTGCAAGCGCAGTTGTGAGTCTGTTTAGAGGAGAGCAGCAGAAATGCTGAATGGGCAACAGCAGAAGAGCAATTAAACTATGGCAGCCATATATCATTATTTACTGTGAGCTGTAAGGGAATGTAAAGAAGAAGCATAACCCCCCCCCCCCAAAACACCTACAAGAGGTAAAGAGCGGAGCAGTGGTGTGGATTTTTTCACTTGAAAGTAACTTCAGTATATTATTTTTTTAATTAAAAAGCCATGTCTGGCAACAACAGGAAATCAGGAAAAATTGTTTTATGTTAGCCAGATCACCCTATTTTCTCTGTATAAGGGTCTGTGACCCCATACCCCCATTGCTTAATAAAAATAATAATAATTAACATTATATCATTGTGCCTTCAGTGGTGGTGAAGAGTTACCTCCCTCACTACATCCAATGGGACATAAGATGGGGAGTTCCATCTTTATCAGCCACTAAGACTAAGGCCAGTGGACATGAATGAGTGTGACAGCTTGGGATCTGAAACTTTCCCAAGCTATTGACCCTTCCTCCCCTTACCAAAAATGCTGTGTAAGGAAGGACCATCTCTTTATGTTTTTTGCTGTATACTGAGTGATCACCTCTCTAAAGTGGCACCAGATCACTGTAGGTAAAGATACAGCTGGCTGAGTTTGAAGCTTTTCAAAAAGAGCTACATGCAGAGAAAAACCTGAGATTTTCTGCTGTACCAGAGAAACCGAAAGGAACATACTGTATTAATTTTGTGAAAACACAAATAAGCAACTGGACTGGTGTTCTACAGCAGGATTTGTTAATTGAAAGGATGCATAAAATGTATGCTCCAAACCTGGCCATGGGAAAGCAGCCAAGATCTATATTAATAACATAGATTCATAGATTAATACTAGGCTAACTGCCTTTGCGAGCCATTTTAAGCCTAGACAATTATCCCTTGTGAGACTCAAACCCTGCACCGTGTGTTTGTAAGGCAAACACCTCAACCATTAGGCCACCCTCCCAACAGTGCGATGGTAGCAGCAAAAGGAGATGATCCTGACAAAACTGTGGCAGAAAAGCAAAGTATTAAAAATTGGAGACGATAGAATGTTTGTAGAAAATGATTATTCATTGTACAGCAGGCAGAAGAGAAGCAAATCTCTCCCATTGAGTGTTGAGAGTCAGGAGTAAGATGCAACTTGCTTTATCCAGCTGTCTTCAGAGTATTTTTTCCTGGAGGATCAAAGTAATTTTTATGCAGAACAGGCTAAGGATGAAATAAAAAAAAGTTTGTCTAACAAAAAGTCAGCCAGCATCCAGAAAGGGACACTGCTTCTTATTCATCTGCGAGTAAGATTCGTAGAGAGACATTTTCAGTGAAATATTTAGCAGTGTTCCAAAGGAAAATGCTTGAGAGAGAGAAAAAAAGTATAGAACTTTTTTTCAAATATAATTTTTATTGCATTTCACTTCTATTTAAATACAAGAAAATAATAGCACAGAAAATATACATACAAGCTACATGGGCTATCAAGTTTCAGTCATCCAAATATGATATACATAATATAAATCATCAATGTTAGGATAGCAATTATACAGAATTGTCTAATAATCAAGCTGCTCTTAATGAGCTGTAAAACAGACATTTACATAAAGATAGTATACAACATATTGAAAATGTGACATTAAAACATTGCAACCAGATGTTCTAGTCTACCTAAATAAACATTCTGTCTTGCACTATGTACAATATATATACACTGATGTCACATTAATGTTCATCTTGTATGTGTTTGCCATGACCTGTACACTGTTATTGTGGGTATTTCTATAATAATTGCCTTTAGTTTCCCTTAATTATGTAAAGTAATATTGATGGTGAAGTCCCTTGGTCAGAAAATCAATTTTGTCCTAGGATTTCTAAAAGCGTTTTCTGATAGTAAGATAGTTTTTTTTTTTTGGCTTCTTTTAATTAATTTGCTGGCTAATAAGTACTTTATAGCCATTCCTTTAAATTCTTCCCATGTGATTTTACTTCTATCTAACCAGGTTTTGGCTATATACGATTTGATCGTTGCACACAATGTGACTATGATGTGTTTATTTTCGTATGAGAAATTATTAGGGAATATATGTAAAATTGCCATTTCCCATGACAGGGTAGATTTGGTGTATCCCTTTTTTCTAACTTGGTTCTTAGCGAACACCACAGCTTGTAAACATTTTTACAGTTCCAAAAAATATGAAGGGTGTCAGCAACACTGTTTTGGCATATGGTACAATAAGGGGAGTGGGAGGGATTAATTTTGCTAAGAAAAAGTGGTGTGTGATATGCATTGTTATTGATCATAATTTGGGTATAAATTAGTTTTTTTTAAGGGGAGTTAATTTCAAAGTAAGTTCAATAGCATCAGATTTTTATTCATCAGTTATCTTATTATTTTTCTCTTTCCAAAATTTGGAATATAGAATTGAATTGCATCTTGATATCTAATTTTTGTTATTAATCTATATGTATTTGATAACATTTTAGATCTCGACAGTAGCAGGTTAATAATTTGTTGATATACCTGCATGTCTGTTGTCCGTTTTGACATTCATAGTAATTGTGTTGATCAGGTATATTAATTGGTTGATTATGGTATTATAGCTTTTATTTACTTCAAGTTTTTGTCTAATATTGTCAACTGAGAAACCTTTGATCTGGTATAGGTCCCATACATTGATATTTTTAATTTTTGGATATTGATTCAGGTTTAGTATTGTTTAATTTAATATCGGGATTAAGGTGTACTGGCTGTCCCAATACCAAAGTATCTTTAAGATTTAGGGAGGCTACCAGCTTTTGAAATATTACTGTGTTTCTTATTATTATGGGATGAACCTTAAAATGCTTTAAAGTCTTAGAATTTAGAAAGGGTACTGCTCTAGGATTTAAATTGCATGAGATTAGATGATAGTAATATATCTTAATCCATAGTGGATACCATGCTTTGTTGGATGGTTCAGAATTTGCTGTTTGTATAATTCGACTAGCGTTTAGTATGTTGTAGTATGTTTGGAATTCAGGTAGGCCTAGGCCCCCTTTTTGTTTGGGTAATGTTAATTTAGTGTATTTTATTCTTGTACTTTTTGGGTGCCAAATAAACTTTCCTAGTAGTGTTTCAAGTTTGGAGAAGAAGCTTTTTGGTATATTTTGGTTAATAGGACTAAAATGAAACAATAGTCTTGGAAGAATATTTATTTTAACTATGGCCGCCTTAGCTAGTGGAGATAGATTGAGGTTTAACCATCTCTTAGTGTCTTCAGTGATGTTAGACCAGGTTTTAAATAAGTTGTTTTTAGTCATGTCAGATTGGAGGTGAGTGAACATAATACCCAGATAGTTGAGATTATAATTGACTTTAATTTCAGTTTCAGGGAAATAGAGTTCCTTATATCCTAGAGTATTCATAGGGAATATGATGGATTTATTAGGGTTAATCGCATAATTAGATATTTTTGAGAATTTTTCAATGGAGTTTAGTATCTTATTGAAAACCATTTATTTTGAATTCCTTAATACTGATACATCAGCAAAAGCTGTATACTTTATAGGGACTTTGGAAATATTCATAATATGGTGGTAAGTTCTTTGTGATATTTTAAGCAGCAGAGGTTCTAATTATATATATATATATATATATATATATATATATATATATATATATATATATATATATATATATTTTTTTTTTTGAACAGGTAAGGTGATAGTGGGCATCCTTGCCTTGTACCATTCACTATTTGAATAGGCTTTGATTGCTTTTTATGTATAGATAGTGTTGTTGTGGCATTTTTGTATAAAGCCCTAACCATGTTTATATAGCCCTCCGGAATACTAAATTTCTTGAGTGTATTTAATAAAAAATCAAAATTTACTCTATCAAAAGCTTTGGTTGCATCTACTGACAGTGCATAGCTAGGGCTTTATCATTCGCTTTTAAACTAATGATTGAATCAATAGTAAGTGTGTTGTCATATATTTGTCTGTTCATAAAGCCTAGTTGCTCAGAACATATAATGTGAGGTAGAATTTGTTTGATTCTACTAGCTAGTATTGTAGAAAGAATTTTAATATCCAATATTTTATGAGTGCTATCGGCCTGTAGTTATTTGGGTTTGATGCATCAGATTTGGGTTTTGGTATAAATATAGTTTGAGTTATTGATATACAGGTCTTTGGTACCATACTTTATTATGTATCTGTATACTTTTCAGTAGCATAGGAGCTAACTGTTTCTTTAAAGTCTTGTAAAATTCTGCCACGTAACCATCGGGCCCTGGTGATTTACCTGGTTTCAACATATTTACAGCAGCAATGATTTCTTCTACACTTAAGGAAGCTTTAAGATTATTTATTTGTGTCTCATTCAGAACTGAAAATTGTAACTCTTCAGTAAATTGATGAAATAATGACTCATTAAACTGGTCTTGGGGGCTATATAGTTTTTGGTATATCTCTTCAAAAGCTGCAATGATCTCCTCATCTGTCTCTAAAGTTTTGTTATTATAATTTAGTTGCTTTATTTTGGTAGGAGGATTCTTAATGTTTATGATTCTTGCCAGTGCTTTTGAGGGCGATTGAGCCCATTCGGTATATTTGTGGAGGAGTTTAATTTCATTGATTGAGTACTGTTGTGTTTGAATTTCACGTAGTTGTCCTTGTAGTATAACCATTTGACTTTCAAGTACTGGTGAATACTTTATTTGCAGTTCTGACTCTATATTTTTTTATTTTGATTCTTTTAATATGACTTTTTCTCTGTTTTAATTTTTTTATAGAAAGCAGCTTTTTGAATTAATATACCCCTAATAGTGGCTTTTGTAGCTTGCCATTGAATGTCGTATGGTATATCTATTACTTCTAGTTTGTTATAAGTTTGGGTAAGAATGTCTATGATACATTGTGAAACATCTTTAAGCTTTAGTAAGTTAGTATTTAATGTCCAGTTCATAACTGTTTGGGGTCCTTGCACTGAGCTCCCCAACTTTAGTGTAATATTTATCTTTGCATGATCTGATATTGTCCTAGGTTCACTATTGTATGTGACTGCATTATTTAATAAAATTTCAGATATTAAAAATACATCTATCCTAGACCAAGACTTGTGATATGGTGAATAATAAGTGAATTTACTAGTAGTTGTACTATTTCTATAGTTTTCAAATGGGTCAGCTAAGTTAAAATCTTCCATTATTTCAGCTATTAGTGTAGTAAGCTGAACCGATTGCTTGTTATTCTTATTTATCCTATCAAGTTCTGGATTAATTAACATATTCCAGTCACCTCCTATGATATAGAAGTAATAAGGACGGTTCTCTAAGATTCTGTAAAGCTCGTATAGATAAGTTTATTTGATGCAAACATGGGGCATAAACATTCAGGACTAAGGTTTTTTAAACGGTGGCAGTTCGCAAGTAAAATAATACCATCTACCATTTGGGTCACAGCTACCTTTCCATATATTACCATCAAAAGATTTTTTAACTACTATGGCAACTCCCCTAGAAGCCATACTGTCACCAGCAGCAACAGTATATTTCACCCATTTTTTTTTTGTATCTTTCTCCCATTGCTCTTTCAACATATGCATTTCTTGTATGAAAGTTATCTCTGCCTTAGATTTAAAAAATTAAGTGCATTAATAGATTTTTTTTTTTTCTTATCTTGTAAGCCCTTTACATTCCATGAATCCACAGAGATCATCTAAAGGGTATAATACACAGATTGCTGGCTTTCAGAATAAGTGGATATATATAGAGACAAAATAACATTTCAAAATTATTAGAATTTTTTGTACATATCAATGGTGTGGATATGTGTGACATCACTCCCTTTCAGAACCACCCCCCCCCCCGTGCATACCCACGCTAGCCTACTACCTGAAAGAGAGGTAAAAGGAATATTAACAACTGTAATACAAAAGGTTTCTGTCATTCTAAGTCCCAGCAATAAAATATCACACATAACAGCATGCCTGCACAAATCATGTATAAAAGATATGCATTCTAACCCTTTGTTCATTTGAAAATAATTAAGCTGAGCATATTTTAACTGAAATTTATATATCTAGTTTAATAGGCAAATAGCAATCTAATCAAAATATAGTACAAAGCAAACTATTGCGTTTTAATTGTGTTCACACATAGAGTAACAACATACACAACTGATTTTACCTTAGTATAATTTTGTCAAACAGTGTTTGCATGTTCTTTGTTATGCTGGTCATATGTACATTCTTTCATATATATATATATATATATATATATATATATATATATATATATATATGTAGAGCGCAGTTCCTTTACTTGTTGGGTCTGTTGGGTCTGCGTTTACTGCTACAGTTATATCCCTGGGTGTCCATTTATCATGTAAGAATCGAGCATATATAAAAAAAAAAAAAAAAACAGCATTGTGATCATAAAAAGAAAGAAAATATGAGACAGAAAAACAAAATCCCTATATAGTCTCTGCTGTACAAGATTGGTATGCTTACACTTGATGCATACTTATTTTAAAGCTTAAGAAAGCATATTTTTAACACTGTGTAAAACAACACAAACCTAACTACAATGGTTTGCTTTTCCTAGTATGGGCTGAGTATTTATTGCAGCTGCTACAGTTTCTAACCCAGAAGATTTTATTAGTCCAGCTTGTATATATTCAGGAAGGAACAAGAGTAAAAAAAGCAGCACCTATATATTACCATTTGTATATAATCAATTAACCTGTGGTACTATTTGTAGGCTAGATTTACCTTCCATACACCATATACATAAATAGGACATGCTGGAGGGACAGATTCATAACCCAGAGGCTCCCTTCACTCTGGAATAAAATCCCAGTCCAGGTTAGGTAGAGTCCCTCATTGACTCTCTTCAAGAGGAATCTTGATGAGTGGATGGGAGATCGTAGGTTTACCCCGGGTATCACTTCTGTGTCACTGTACAGAGGCACAGTATACTAACCTCGAAAAAGGGCATAGCAAAATAAATTTAAAATGGGTGGCGAAAGCCAAACACATTCTGGCTAGGCTTATAAATGCCCTAGGGCAGATAGCCTAGTATGAACCTATGAACCTATACACGAGAATCTTCACTTTTTGAGCCAGGAAAAGTAAATCCACAGGTATTCGGTTATGTGAGAGCCCTACTTTTGTTTTAATTTGCAAACGCTGGTTTTCTGAGATGTTTTGGGCTTGAATGGATACCATAGTTTTTCCTTTGACCTCAGCTGCCTAAGTTTCCTGATTCATGGTTGCAAAGGCTTTTGGGTAATGTAGTTCATTCGCAAAAGCATGGAGATGCTCCTTAAGCTGTAGTTGGAGTTCCCAAATGAAAAACAATGAATCCAAGCAGGAAACAAGTATTTTAGGTATTTTACCTTGTCATTGAGAGAATTAGTATGCCAAAAATACACAGAAGCATGTAGTTTTTGTATTAGGAGCCTGTTTGTGTAAAAAAAAAAAAAAAAAATTACTTCATGGCAGTTCTTTAAAGGCTTTGAGAAAAGCTGTTTTTGCTTCTTCTTAATTTTTAAGTGCATAATTTAAGCCAGTGTATTGAAATTGCAGAGTTGCTGAGTATTTCATTTGGAATCTAATGTTTTTGCTTAGTAAGTAAGTGCAGTGTGGTGAAAGAGCTTGTCTTAACTGTTTTATCTGTAGAGGCAGATCCTGAGCAAAGGTTATCTTGCAGCCTTTCCATAGAATGTTTCCTTTTTTTTGCAGCTTGAATTATTTCTTGAGCATGTGCAGCATTTAGAATTCTTACATGTATTTGCCTGGGGGCATCCAGGGTGTGAGATTTTCTCAGAGCACGGTGTATTCTTTCAATAACAGTTTTTTGGGATCGTTCTTTGTTTTCAAGGAGACTGAAGATTTCCTTTGCTACATTAGCTAGCTATGATTGTTCATATTTTTCTGGGATGCCTCTGATCAATACATTATTTCTCCTTGCTCTAGCTTCCAGATCAATCAGTTTTTGTTGTATTTCTTTGAATTTTCAGTGATGGAAGAAGCTTTCTGTATTTCTTCTTTGTCTCATTACTCAGTATTCTAGCCTCATTTTTGTCCAGTCTGGTTATTATTTGATCCAAGTTATTGCCAAACGCTGCAAGTTTTGAAGAGAGAAATTTTATTTCTGTTTGCAGAGGCATTAAAGCTGCTTTTAGTTCCTGCATGTCAAAACATTGATAAGTTTTTGGTTTAATTTGATTCTTTGACACTTCGGCTTGAGATTTGGTCGTTTTCTGTTTCTTAGTAATAACTTCCTTGTCTGGAGAAGCAATGTGAGATGGTCTTGTTTTAGATGTGTGTGTGTGTGTTTCCGTTTGGTCCAGTTTTCTTTGTTGTGTGAAAGCTTGCTTCTTTTCTTATTTTTTGTAGCTGCTACGTACTGCTTGCAGTCCCAGGGACATGTACAGGAGTCCCTGCTTAATCATCACCCAAATCCAAGGTATGCATTTCTTATTTTTATTACTCCATGCAGCCAACATGTCCGCTGAGCGATCCAGGAACAGCCGGTAGGGGCTTGCAACTGAGATCTCTAAACTAGTCCTACATGGACAGGGCTGGGATATGCAGATTACCTCAATTGCAGGCGATCCAGGAAACCCGAACCTGTCCAAGTAGGAGTAGTGTTACTTGCAGAAATGTACTCAGCTGACAGCTGAGTACGGTTCTGCAAATAGCAAAACGAAGCTGTGACAGCTCCAAACAAAGGATGCATTTACAGGAGGAAGCATGCCAATGGCCAAAAATACGGCCATTGGCAATGGGAAGTGATGCAAAATAAAAATAAAATAAGTTAAATTTTGTCATCCCTATCTCCGGGGTTTAAGCGTAGGGCCACGCAAACGCGCTGCACCCTAAAAAGCAGAAAATCAATAATTAATATCCACAAATGTGGATTTTATGGCCAAAATGTAATTACAGTGCAAGGGAATGGCAGGCTACAGACAACATGGCCACCGAGTAGAGGTTGCTAAGGGGGGAAGCTCAGTCTAAGAGATGTAACTAAGCATTAGTAGGCAATCCCATGCAAATGAGGGTTAGGGTAGTCAATCGCATGTTTACATAGCAAATGAGCACAGTCAGTGGAGTGTAGGAGTAGGATAAGGGGAGTAACAGAGTAGGAGATAGGTGACATCACAAGGGGGGTATGTATGAAAGAAGTGAAGCTCATTGGAGCAGAGTGGCATGTGTTAGCTGTCAGGTACACATCATTAAAAGAGGTGTGTCAACAGGTAGGCCAGGTAAAGTCAAGAAATGGAAGGTTTATACAGTAGTTAACACCAAAGTTTCTTGCTGAGCGGGTATGTGCGCGCCCGGAAGCAGGAGTACCACAGTGTGCGCACGTGTAAGCGTGAGTGCGCGCGTTTAAGCCGGAGTAGGCATGTATAAGGCTGTATAAAGAGTTGTAAGCGCGTTTGTGCTGGTGTGCATGTGTTGTAACAAGAATAAGCAGGTTTTAGTCCGTGTAAGCCTGTGTGCGCTCGTGTGAGCTGCTGTGAGTGTGTTTGCGCTTGTGTGTGCGCTTCTCCCACCCCCCCCTGAGGAAACAGAAAGGAAAAAAGGAAGCACAACAAATAGTAGGAAGTTACCAGGGAGTACTAGCAGAGCTAGCAGGTGAAAACAATCAGAATCAGGCAATTACACAGGCAGTACACAAACCCAGCCCAGCACTTAAAACTCTGCAAACAACAGTCCATTATGTTTCTCTCAAGAGACAGTGCAACACTGGAGTTAACTAAGAGAAGTGAAAACTTAAAAAGCTTAACTGACACAAAAAATGTTAGGGGCTGCCATTGCTGTTATAAGGCGACATATGCAACATGCTGAGGGTGATAATGCAAATGCTGCTGGACAACCCACAGTGAGGAGAAGAAGAGTGTACAGGCCTAGGGTAACCTACCAGGGGCTACATGAGCTGGTGATAGTGGAGCGCTATAGAGTGGATAGAGACCTCTTGCAGCAAATTGTTGAGCTGTGCAGGCCATGCCTCACACACAGAACCAATAGAGGGGAACCCATCCCAGTGGAAACCAAGGTATGGGCTGGCCTAAGAATGTTAGCAACAGGTACCTTCCAGAGACCAACTGGTGATATGATGGGGGATATCACAGGCATCAGCATCCAGGGTACTGCACCAGTTCCTGGATGCCATGTCAGCACATGTCGGTGATCATGTATATTTCCCCAATTCCCGTGAGGTATTGTCCAGCAATATGCGTCTCCTCCAGCAAATAGCAGAATACCCTGAGGTAGTGGGTGCAATAGACTGCACGCACATACACATCAAAGCACCAGCTGGTGAGTGGGGTAGGGTCTACATCAACCGCAAGGGCTTCCCCTCCATCAACTGCCAGGTCGTGTGTGATGCCCAGGGCACAATAATGAATGTGCTGGCTGCCCTGGAAGCTACCACAATTCCCATATCTGGCGTCTGATGCAGCTGTACCAGACATTTGCCAACGGGGACATCCCACATGGTCACCTAGTGGGGGATGCTGGCTATGCACTGGAGCCGTAGCTGATGACACCCATCAGAAACGCACACACACCTGAACAGGAACGCCATAATGAGGCACACGCACAAACACGGAATCTAATCGAGCGTGTGTTTGGGCTGCTCAAGTCACGGTTCCGGTGCCTGGACACATCTGGTGGAGCCTTGCAGTACTCGCCAACTACATGTACCCAAATTGTCATGGTATGTGCTATGCTACATAATATGATCCTGCGAAAACAGCTGCAGCAGGACCAGCATAGGCCTGGGCCAAACAGCCCCCCACCATTGCCAAGGCCATCACATGACTCTTGAGGAGGAACAACCTGAGCCTGCCCCAGTAGGCAGAAGGAGGCGTACCCAGTATGCCTTGGCAAAGAGGCAATGCATAGCACATACACTGGCACAGTAGGAACTCTGGAAATGATACCTCTCTCTGACTCGCACATATAGTAAAAGGGATGCCTAAGTTGACACTACCTGCTGTCAAACATGTATAGGGAGTGTAGTATGTGCATCCGACATAGGCAGCCCTGCAGCACCACCTGAGGCATGATCACCATGTGTTAAGCAATGTAAAGCAGTGCTAAACAGCATTTACCAACATGTAGTATATGTAAAGACAATCGCACACACCAACTAGCACAACTGTGGTCAATGTAGAGTAATATTGGCCAATGTCCAGCAATGTATGTTATTATTGAGCAATGTTGGACAAGCTGGGTCTAAGTAGGGCATAGTTGAACAAATGCCAACATGTTCATATCTGCTCTACTGGCCCTTAAGCAGTCTGGTCTGCTCAGTATGAAAATATAAAGCAGTGATGGGCCTCGAACCCAGGATACTGTGCACTATAGTCATAGTACTGAACCACTAAACCATGACAGTATTGCAGTCTCCGCCTGTATGAAGAAATGTTGATATGTCTATGCAAAGTATCTCATGGAAACCCTGCAGGCACAGCATAATCCCAGTCGAGTTATGACACAAAGGTGAGCCCTGCAGTAAGAATACAACCTGACATTCAACACACACAGTATAAATGTTAATATTGGACATGTACACACACATCAACAAATGTAGTGGACCTCGGACAGCAACATACTGAAAGGTCACACTGGGCATGCTCACACACTTGAATAAATGAGACAAATGGCAGGCAGCAAAACACTGACAGTCTGAACTGGTCATGCTCACACACTTAGGCCATGTCGGAGTACAGCAGTGGGCCACACATCAGGCAGTTACATGTGTTAACCCAGGAACCTCACACTATCCAGCAATCCGCCCTGTGCACACAGTTATATGACAACAGACGCATATACAATATAGTGGAACCCTGTCATAATCAAATATGTGCTGCAGATACCCAAGTTGTTCATAGAAAGTGGGAAAGCAAAGACGATAAAAACCTGCAAACAGTATCCTCAATAAACAGGTGTGAATCCTGAACATTATCATAGGTGCAGAGTCTGATACTAGGCTATCTGCATTAGGGCATGTACAAACCTAGCCAGAGTGTGTTTGGCTTTTGCAACCTGTCAAATTAGAATACTGTGCTTGTGAATAGTAGGTCACACAAGATAGCCCATATACATTCAGTCTATTGTGCCTCTGTCTAGCAGGGACCCAGAAGATATCCCATGAATAAACATACGATCACCCATCCACCTGTCAAGATGACTCCTGTAGGTGGTCAGTGGGTGGCTCTGCCTGTGTGAAACCAGGATTACAATCCAGAGTGAGTGGAGCCACTGGGATAAGAATCTGTCCCTCCAGCATGTCCTAATAACATCTGTGCTGAGGTGTATGTCCCTGGAGTGTGTAGCTCCAAGGGAGTCTGATATCCTTAGGTGGAGCATGTCCATTAAGTCTGGGTCGGATATTCCCTTAAACAACAGGCACACATCACATCCGAGTAGGTGGTAAGTGACTGAGTAGAGCTGTAGTTACTGTATCTGAACTGTGCAGGGCATCCGTGTGAGCCCCTCCATCTGCTTGTTGAGGGAAAGTTTTGGCCATTACAGTTGCTGCAGGTGTCGGGTAAGGTACATGCCAAATGTGGCAATGTAACCAAGCATGGTCGTGATGAGTACACGGGAACAATGACCTCACTTGATCCACATGTGAAACCGTATGGGATAAGGTGGGCTATATAGAAGGTCTGTGTAACCACTTTGGCAATGTGATTGTCAAAGCCGAGAGTACGAACAAGTTGTGTCCCCAAACCCCTAACCACTACTACCATATGTAATGGAGTACTACCTATGTGGAAATGTGTGGGCATGTCGTTATTCCCAAAGGGGATGACTATGCAATTAATGGCATTTAGCTGTAGGGCATGGCTCGGGCACCAGTCATCCATCTCTGTGAGACCCAGTTTGAGTATGCATGTGCCAGCTGGAGAGTTGATTATGGCACCCAGTGTGCAGTCATTTGGGAACATGGTCAGCCATATTCCTCCTGTGTTAACCTGTATAAGAGAGGTCCCAGGACTGTGCCTTGTGGGATGCCATGTGTAACTGGTGTATAGTCAGCCATGGCACCTGCAATACTGACCATGTGGGTGCTATCCCTGATCCAGGTAGCAATCCATCGTGTGAGATATGTGTCTATATAGACGCCGGTGAGCCTATGCATAATGTCTGAGTGGGGTATTGTGTTGAAGGGTTTTGCAAGGTCCATGTAGGCTGTGTGGACAACTGTCCCTATGCCGATGGATCTGGTAACTGTTTAAAGACTACGAACAGGTCCAAGAGGCAAGAGCTGCCCACAGCAATGCTGAAATGTGTAGGACCCAGTGTCTGTAGGTTCCCAATGTCTATGTGTATGAGTCCCATTACACTATGCCCCATAGCAGTGCAGAACAGGCTAGTTAGCCTTATAGGCTGATAGTGTCTGTGTTCCGTTGTGGCATCAACTCTGTGGAGTGGGACCGTTGTCGCCGTACGCCATTCCTTGGGTACATATCCTGCAGTAACTCTGATATTGCACAGTGACGTAATGTGAGGGTTATGTCTGTCATGAAGCCCATGTAAGACGCAGGCCGGGACACCGTCTGGTCCCATTGATGCTGTGTTGTCCGCTGTGGGGAGGGCAGCACTCACCTGTTTATTTGTGATGTCAGGGAGGTTGCACTCTTTTGGGATGGACAGTTGCTCCTTAGGGGGGATGGGGGGAGACATCTGCACTGAACCTGTTTGCCAGGATTTTGGCAATGTCTGTGGGATCAGGGTATGTTTAGTCAGTATGCAGTAACTTACAGCATATCAGCGAGTGTCCACCCAGGTACCAGAATTAACCGAAGAAGGCCTTGTGATTGTCCTACGTGTCTGGTGCAATTGTCTGTTTGTTAGAAGCGGGCCTTAGAGAAAAACATGAGTCATTGTAGCTGTCTGCTAGTACAGATCACAGATGCCTCCCCTGTCTGAGATAGTGCTCTATCATGTAGTAGCTTTCTCCTTTCATTGTATAGCTTATTAATGGCCGGGGTCTACCAGACAGGTCCACTGCCATTAGTGTAGTGAGTCCAGTTGTTATTTGGGATAGCACGATCCATGCAGTCCACTAGGAGTCCATAGAATGTGTATGTAAAGGATTCAGCAGTCTGAGCCATATGTACCACTGTCCCAGGGTCTCTGAAGGATACCACCTTAGTTTGGAGAAGTGTGACGTTTGCCTTTGAGAAGTTCACCAAGATTACCCAGGATGGGTGCGGGGGACAGGATATGGATGTCCAGTGAGATAAATGTATGTTCTGACCTTACCAATGGGGTATATCTCAGGTGTGGAACATAGAGTCCCCATGTTGGTGATGATCAGGTCCAATATGTTGTCCCCTCTTGTGGGTGTGGTGACCGGTTGTGCCATAGCATATGAGTTTACAAATAGCAACTGTTGTGTGAGGGTGTTGGGGCCTCAGTAGTATCCCCGGCCAGTGTGTGGGTATTTGAGGTCACTCAATGTAATGGTGCTTGGGGAGACCTTCATATTGTCCAGTGTTCCCAGGAAAGCCGAGTGTGTTTACTGAGTTTGTGAGGGTGGTCTGTAGCAGGCAACAAACTGAAAGGCAGATTTGCATAGTGTTAGTAGAATATGTATGTATGGTCTGTGATGCTTTGTGCAGTGCTACTAACCTGGAGGTATGTGTATCTGTGATGTATATGGATACTCCCCCTATTCGTGTTGGCCATTCCGAGTTTTGTGGTCAGAAAGCATGGTATGCAATATAACCTGGAAGTGCTGGTGTGCATTTGGGAGCCTGAACCAGGTGTGTGTTAGTGCACAGATATCACTATTCTCCATACTGAGGAGAGTCCTGAGTGGGTGCAATGTGATGGTAACACATCTGGTGTTGAGCAGCATTACCCTTAGTTTCATGTACTCTGTAATGTCTATGGAGGTGGGTTTGTCTTGTGGGCCCCGCTTAAAAAAGGCACTATGGTGGTATCAAGTGGCTTAGCCAGTAATCGAAAGTCCAAGGGGGACAGGTACAAGCTGTCCATTGGGAAGCTACATGGCATGTCAAGCATGTCACCCCAGGCTGACAGACACTGGATCCCCTTTGAATGACACCAATATGATAGCCAACTGTTAAATGTGATCAGTTTGTTGGTATACTGTGACATCATACTTGGTGAGTGTAAGATGCTAGACAAGGTCAGGCTCATACTGGCCTAGGCTACATGATCAGAGAGTTCCTCTATGTATCATGTCATGTGGTCCAGGGAGGAACGTCTGAGGTTATACTCACCAGCATGGACAATGATGGAGCCAGTCCTGTACTTGCTTTGGAGTGACCTGAGTGCATGTGTTATGTGGCGGATCCTGGCACCGGACAGACCGCTCAAAGAGACTATTCCCTTGTTTGGCCTGGTGAGTGGGACATTAGTGTGTGTGACAATGTGTCACCTATTACAAGTGTATTAGGTGTGTTGTTTAGCCCGAAGGGCAGTGACTGTGTGGCACACTGGCATTGTGAACTATGTGATATGTGGGTATTGTAGTGGGGTAGCAGTTGTTTGTGTGTCTGATTTGGAGGTCTATGCTGCTTGGGCAAAGTTTATTTATTGCCTCTGAGTATGTTTGTGTGATAATGTGGTTTGATTGCTGTCACTATAGGTTTATGTGAGACTGATATGTGGTGTGTGTGGTTACTTTCACCACCTGATAGACTGTGCCAGTCATGGGTCGAGAGAGCTCAGCCTCCTGTATGTCTATGTAGTTGCATCTCTCACATATATCTAACTTTGTTGGGATTAGGAGAGGGTTGTCTGTGTACATGAGGCAGATGTGACATTGTCAAACTCACAATTTTCACCAGCTGGACTGGAGAGTACACACGAAACTGACCCCTGGACATGCCAGGGTATTATGATGACATACTCCGTAGCCTGATCATAAAGGATCAGTAGGGTGTTAAGTGTGTAAAGAGTATAACAAGGATTATTGCTCAGGTTTGTTGGTGTTTTGTAAAGAGTAGCTGAGAAGGAGTCCAGACTGAATCATGGCACCTCCTTCAGCTATGTCAAAAATAGCAATGTACACTCATATATGTCCTGAGTCAGGGCCAACTGTACTTGACTGACAATGCCGACATCCTGTCAGACAGGCCCATATATACATACCCACCTCACACTGACGATAGTCCCGATCATCATACCAGGAGATATCACATGTAGAATGGCTGAACAGCTCCCCCCAAAGCCAAAAGCATGGCAGCAATTGGAATACATTGTTTCCCAGTATGTGTCGTGCATGAACTACAGAACAAACAGACCCTGCACCTGAACAGTCTGAGCCTCACCCTCTCCACAGGATCTGGAACCATTGAATGTGTTACAGCAACATATGGCACTCCCCACAAGTGTTGGTGCACAGCACACCATGGGAAGTATAGTCCAGTAAGCCTATGAAGTCTGATCTGCAAGGCCATGGAGTCCTTCATGGTTGAAGTCTCAAACAGAGCTACTGGAAGCTGACAACCACACAACCCTACCAACTGTGGTATGTTCATGTGCAGATCATGGTTCCCAAACATGCTAGACTGTTTTCAAAACAGCCACCCAGGACATACATCACTGAACAGAGCTACACATGTCCCACAGACTTTGAATAGCCCTTTATCAACATCCCAGACACATGTCGTATCCACAAAACCAACCATCTGTGCATAAATATGTGTTGACATATGAAGGAATGTGAATGTGTCCACAGATAGATCACACAAGGTAAGAATTATGGGGTCCTGTTCAAGCTGTGGACACCTTCCAACCCACATGGCTCATTCCTTGTACACACATTACCATGACCAGTCTGATGATGTCAGCATCCTACAAATATAGCAGGAGAAAAGAAACCACCCAGTAAAGCATATAGCGCGCCGTGTTAATGCGTATCTCTGTAGTATCATAACCTAGGTAGGGGTTTGAATCCTGCAAATGGTGAGTGTGTGAGTGTGTGTGTGTGCAATTTCCTTTGAGAGTGCCCTTTTTGTAGACTGTGAAAACACAATTATGGAGGTACATTCCTCTTTGGAAAGTCTGATGATGTCAGCATCCTACAAATATAGCAGGAGAAGGAAAAACCACCCAGTAAACCATATAGCGTGCCGTGTTACTGTATATATCTCTCTAGTATCATAACATAGGTAGGGGTTTGAATCCTGCAAACGGTGGTTGTGTATGCGGGGGGGGGGTGTATGTGTGCGATTTCCTTTGAGAGGAGTGCCCTTTTTGTAGAGTGTGAAAACACATTTAAGGAGGTACATTCCTCTGGAAAGTCTGATGATGTCAGCATCCTACAAATATAGCTGGAGAAGAGAAAACACCCAGTAAAGCATATAGCACGCCGTGTTAATGCGTATCTCACTAGTATCATAACATAGGTAGGGGTTTGAATCCTGCAAACGGTGATTGCGTGTTTGTGGTTGGGGGGGTGTGTATGTGTGCGATTTCCTTTGAAAGGAGTGCCCTTTTTGTAGACTGTGAAAATACATTTAAGGAGGTACATTCCTCTTTGGAAAGTCTGATGTCAATATAGCGGGAGAAGAGAAAACATCCAGTAAAGCATATAGCGTGCCGTGTTAATGCGTATCTCACTAGTATCATAACATAGGTAGGGGTTTGAATCCTGCAATTGCTGAGTGTGTGCGTGTGTGTGTGATACAGTTGGTCAATGCAGTGTGTGTTTTGCTTTTACTATGGTATGACATATCATGATTAGAACAGTATGTGCATTGCACACATCAGGTATCTGCGTGGCAAATAACTATGTGTACATGTGACCTCAATCAGTACATAGGTGTGAAGCCTGTATACTACATGAATACAGTTGTTTCCTTAGACATATTGTGCCGCTGCTTCTCAGATCGTAGGTCACATATGTATGTATGTGACGAGGCCGGTCACTGTAGTGATCTGTGGCCAACGTCATCTGTGCCACACACACCCATGACAGTTACTATACAGTAGTGTGAGTGAGGGTACATGCCTGCAGTACATGTCAGACATGTTCATACACAACAACGACTGGCAATAATGGACAGCCATTATAGGTGTACAACAGACTTGTGGATATGCATTCAGGCCCCTAATGTCTTATGTGATACACTGAGGGACTCCACAATACCTATGGATATGTGGATACCAAGGGACAGATGACATAACATGTGGCTGTATGTACACATAGGCACCCAACATACATGTTGAGGGCTACCACCTATGTGGTACTGTCCAACATACATGTTGAGGGCTACCACCTATGTGGTACTGTCAGGATAGTATGTATAGTAAATGTGAATGACTATGCCATAGTTGGCTTACTGCTATACAGCATGTATCGGACAACAGGTATCTGTCTGTATGATACCCTTGTGCAGGGTATGCGTACCATCCAGGGAATGCATTGTAGGCCAATGCATGCATTTCCAGATGTGGATGGACATGTCCCTAGTGTGTTTGCATGTACCTCAGAGGGCTATATGCCACACAGGTGTGGTCCCAGGAATGGGTGGCGGTCAATACCAATCGTTACTGTTATAGTGTAGTACCAGAGGGATCCAACTGTTACTGAGTTCCCTACAACTGTGTGTCATTTGTCAGGACATCATCTTATGATTGGTTATAGTCATGCTGTTGAGGTTGTGTATACTACCAGACTGTAAATCATTGACGGATATGAAGAGTATCACCCACAGCATAGTGTCAACACATGTCAGACACACATGTGTACCCATGTTAGTACATATCCGTAGTAGAATGCATAATGGCCATCGAAAGATACTGTGAGATGTTAACTATGTGTACAACAGGGTATGTCACACGTCCCATGTGTCCACTATGCACGTACATGCAGACAGTGCTCACCCACCATGTTCACAGATGTAAACCTGCTAATCTGTACTGTACACATCACACACGTACTGTCCACTCACTTGCACATGCTGGCAACACGTTACACTTCAGCCAAGTGGCACATGGGAGGACAGTATATACTCAGACCTAACACTGGTGTAAACAATGCTACAGTGACAATCAGAGCTTTGATACATAATGCCTGCTCAGATATACCTACAAGGATATCATTACACTTTCCTGTTGACAACTTGCTAATATTGCTACACTGCTATAATGTCACCCTGTGCATCAGCACCATGTTAGCCTGTACCTGCATCAATGTTACAGGTGTCATCATATGCACAGCGTGTGTTGTTGGTTTGCCAGAGCCCGACATTGACCCATCCAATCGACGTGTGTGTGTGTGTGAGGGACAACAGTACAGCATGGGCCAATGTTGGTGTGTGTGTGTGTGTGTGTGTGTGTGTGTGTGTGTGTGTGTGTGAGAGCCCTAGTTGTTTGGTTAATGTGTGTGTGTCTGCATGCACACAGCTCCACCATGTGGCTGCCATAAACGGGAGGTTGTGGGACAGCCACAGACTGTACCTGCTAGGCTGTACAGATTACTGTCTCTGGCCACAGACACGGTACCTGTGCCTGTCAGGGGTGCTATGGACAGTATAGGGTACCAACCCTGACTGGGTACTATCATCAGAGGCAGAGGTATGATGACTGGACCCATGTCCCTGCTGGGACTGACCAGAGCCATGTGCATGTGGTCTACTAGGACGGTCAATGGACAGGCCAGCCCCAGCAGTGCTGGGACTAGTACTGCCACTACGGGAGTGGCTGTGATCTGTGGGTTGTCCGTGACAACTGCCAGCTGTTGCTGGCATGCGTCCGCATCGAGGTCTCCACTGTCCCGCACGGTCCTGGCTCATGGAAAACACATTGTGGAGGGCATCTAATGTCTCCCCCCAACTTCTATCAATGACCTCAGTGTAATTCTGGATGGCACCGGCAAGGTCACGGATGCTGTCATTGATAGCGGTGTAATGGGTCCTCTGCGCCCTTAGCCCCTGTCTGGTGTACCGTTCCATATGTGCCTGTGCCTGCATTACAGCCCGGAACATACTGGAGGTTGTTAGACCTGTTTGGGCACGTTTGCCAGGGGCAATATGACCAATGGTGCTCCCCCGAGAACCCCTGGACATCCGCCTATGTGGTACTTTACCAGGAATCCGGCTATGGCTGCTGTGAGGGGATGCAAGTGCCATGGGTACCACACTCTCCTGGTCAATGCCAACTGTATGCTGTCCATCGGCTAAGGCCAGTGGTGATGAGGGTTGTATTGGCAGTATGAGTGTGCGCATAGATGGGGTTGAATGCTGTGTACTGTCGATTGGCGGACCAACTCCAGACCCTGTCAAACCTTCCTGTGCCAGAATACATGTCTCATCATCTCCACTATTTGTGGCAGTGACTTCAGGTTCCCTGCTGCTTTCAGCCACCTCAAACTCAGCACCTGTGAGAGGAAGACAGGAAACACACTTTACAATCTGTACATGATGTTAGCACACATGCACTCATGCACACACATACACTCCTCACTACAGCACACACACATACTCAATAGTGGGTGAAGGTGGGTGACAGTATCACAAGGCAAACAGTCACCTCACACGTGTCAGCATGCAGAATATGTGTTGCTCAAGACCTATTTACTGACAATATACATGGCTGTGATGCATGTGTGTAGTTGTTCAGTGATTGGCTATGCCCTGGAACAAAATGTGTACATGGACACAACATTGCTGTGCAAGTATTATCAGCTCTGCAATGTCCTGTGCACCATCACTTACAGGTATACATACCATGGTTGCATGTGTTATCTGTGTGCCACATAGATTCCCATGTCTGATTACAGTGTCTGTGTTCATAGCAGATAATAGTGGGCACAGGTGTAGCACATGCATGCTATGTACACACACGGGATGAGTGGTGCATGTAGAGGTGAAGGAATCCCAATGCTCTACATGGCCATTGTACAGTGGTTATGGTGAGGGTGGGACATATTGCAGATATGTAGGTGCCAGCCATGACATGGCATGCTACATGACTGCAACATTAAACACCACACATACCCAATGTGTGTCATGTGACCCATACACCCAATAACATTACAGGACATATATGTGACACTTTGTACAGATGGCGACTGCTGTGCATATTGTGTATACTGGCATATGTAAGCACACACACAACATGCTATGCATATTGTGTATAGGTGCATATGTGTGCACACACAACATTGAGGTGCAAAGAAATGACTGCCATGTGTAGTACTGTGGTCACTAACTGGTTTTGTGGTCACTCATGGCTACTATGTGACAGAGCACCGCCAAGCATTCTGTACCTGAACTGCAGTGCTATGACTACGTTCACGATTACACAGCCACTTTGTACATGGGTGTGTGAGGTGCCCAATAGGGAGCATTGCCTAACATGACTGTGTTATGTGTTGAAGAGTGTTGCACAGCCCCATGATAGGCCTCTACCCCTGAGGTACATGATGTGTGTGTGGATGATTTGTCGGATACTCAAGTGTGACCTTACAGTGAGTGTGTGGTAATGCCATATGTAGCATGTTTGTGTACTGTGTATGATAAACGTGTTATGTTGTGTACAGCTGTAGCAACTATGCCTATCCAATGTTCCGTACGGTGTTGCCACAACTGTGTCTGATGCTCTGTGTATTGCATGTCAGTGAGGCAGCTGAGCTGTGCAACATCTTAAAGCAAACATGCACGGCATGCATTATGCGTAGGTGTGTTATGTGTACATGGCCTACACCTCACCTATGACATGCACATTTCATTACCAACATTGCAGTTATACCACACTCGCCAGCATGGATCGTCTGCCCTGCTGTCACACCAGAGGGACCTACGAGAATATGAGAGAGTTCATCAGTGGCCACAACTGTGGCATTGCTACTGTGGGTATGTTAAACTACAGTAGGACAACAGTCACAGGTGTACAGATATTATTCCAAATATCAGTATTGCCCAACACTAGGCAGCACAACTGCTAAACACACAGTACACATCTCACGTAGACATAATCTAACAATACAGTTAACTGTAGTGTACAGATAGGGCATGTTACCTGCTTGCTCCATGTGAACATGCTGGGTGGCGCCGGCCTCCATGACAACACATGTCAGTGGGGGTTGATGCTGTTG
Organism: Protopterus annectens; assembly: GCF_019279795.1. NCBI lineage: Eukaryota > Metazoa > Chordata > Ceratodontiformes > Protopteridae > Protopterus > Protopterus annectens. The sequence continues at coordinate 883,253,929 of NC_056730.1, read as the reverse complement.
TCCAGGAGCCACCACACTTAGGAGCAGCTCCTCCACTGTGGTGAGGGGGGGATGAATGGCCACCCCACCACCTGTGGCAGCCTGTTGTCGTTGGATATCAGATGCACGCCGCCGGACATTTCTAATTAAATCACGGCAGTGATGGCGTACCTGCTCATATGTCCAGTTATGCATGCCTATGTCATTTAACTGACGAACAAGATCCTGCCAGAGTGCAGTTCGCTCCTGCTGGTGCTGGCTGCTTCTGGAAAAGAGCATTGTATAGTGCTGCACCAGGCTTTGATGCATCTCCTCTTCCTCCGCTGCTGTGTAGGAGGGGTTTCGTTGGTGGGCCATCTGGCTGAAAGAGATATGAACAATATGTGTGAGCGAGTTTTGTGGCACACTTTACACCTTTAACCACAGATATCACTTTACTGACATATATACCATACATTTGTTTGGCAGAGGATACACATGTTCAATACCGTGTATTGGTTCTCGGGCCACAACAGACTAACAGTGCCTGGCACACACTATATGTCACACCACTATACAACAGTACCCGGCACACTGTTTGTGACACAATGCACAACCTTGCCACACTGGTATATATCACGCCAATGCACAAACAGAGATGTCATCCATTGCAATGAATGCAAAGTACAGTTACAGTAGTACCAGTCAACCACCATAGTTGTTGATGCCATAGCCCTGCCTAACATATGTGCACAGTTGTTACTATAGGTGGCATACTGCTGTAACAGTGTATATATGTTGCTAGATAGACATGTATACCCTGTTACACACACATGATTGTGGCCATGGTACCGGCATACTTAAACACACATCAGACAAACATACAACACACCACTGTATGCCAACAGAGCTGAGCTTTACCTGTGTACCATACAGTACTGTGTGCCACTACTTACAAACCCTTCTGCCTGAGTTATGTCCTCTGTGCAGACTACAGGACACACAGGACAGTGTTTCTGAGCAATGTGAACACACCATACTATGCTGTGTAGGCCTACAGCTTCAGGTAGTATGACAGTTCATATGGGAGTTGGATTCACCAGCAGTACCACTCAGTTTGCATACATGTATTGCTTTAGCCTACATTGAGACACCACAGTCATCAACAAGGTACTACGTCACATCATATGCCATACTTCTATGTCTGCCTAACAGTACAATACACATCTTTTGCTGGCCTCACAGCTAGGATAGACACTACCATGTCAGATACTACTTCACAGTAACCTATCACACCTTTACAGACCTTGCACACATTCAGCGTTACACTTATTCAACCTCACATAGCAGGTATTGCATTGAGTACATGTGTGAGTGCATAGTGTCATAGGTAGATAATATGCTATTGGCCCTAGGGCCTACAGCAGCCTAGCCATATGCTACCCTGGCCTTTGACACACATGTACTTTGATTTCACTTGCCCCTGTCAACCAGAAACACAGAGGGGATTCCTAGGGTGTATTACCAATCTCCCAAACAATCAGGGGTATTTATGACAACTGCTACTGAGGAGCTTTGGTTGCTATTGCTAGGTGGTCTATTCCACTGTATGGCGTATCTCTGAGATAGGAACCTATCCTTCCAGCATGTGCTGTTTAGTGAGCTGACGAGGTTTAGGGCCCTAGAGTGTGTATCCCGGAGGGATTGTGGTATGTTGCCATGGTGGTTGTCACCCAGCTATGGGTCTGACATACCTCTGTATGTACAGCAGAGGTCACCTCTGTGTGGCCGGTATGCAATACAGTCTAGATGTGGTTTTGTGAGTCAATCTGCATAGGGCATCTGTTTGCGGCCAGTATTACCCTTTGTGAGGTATGTCTGTGGCCTTTCCATCTGCTGTAGTTGTTATGTGAGGTACATACCACACAGGGCATTGTGATGAGTAGAGGGGAACACTGACCTATATTTCCCTAGATGACACACCTGTTGTCATGACACATACCACACAGACAGATTACAGGTCTAGTGTGGCACTGTCATTATCAAAGGGGAGGCTACTGTCCACCTGTGTCCCATGTTCCCTTATCACACCTTCAGTGTTAGGTAGATCTCTACCTGTGTGGTAGTTAATGGGTACAGTGTTCTGGAAAGGTGGAATGGCACTTGTCTACAGTCTGTGCCTTGGTCACCACACACCTGTTGCAGTACATATGACCCCATGTGTCTCACTCTCTATATGTATGCATGTATATATATATATATATATATATATATATATATATATGTATATGTGTATGTGTGTGTGTGTGTGTATGTATATATATATATATATATATATATATATATATATATATATATATATATATATATATATATATATATATAGCTATACACATCCATTGCTGTACACATAAATGTACATATAGGCTCATGTATAGTCCGCCTGTCATGGTGGGGATATCACTTATGCGACAGTTGTGGAATGTACAGTTATGTGATTATATTGCACAGTGTTATGCAGAATGCATTTTGGTGTCCACAGCCCATGTAGCTTTAGCAGGCCTCACTGGCTGTAACACAGCAGATCTGACAAATCAGTCCCACAGCGTTTAACCACCACATGACATATATCAGCACTGCATGCTGTTTTCTATGCCACACACTGTGACTTACATAGATATATGTACATAACCTTCAACAACAGATATCTGTCCACCCTTCAGTAACAGTTGCAGTATGTCCCTTGCCCTATGCACATGTGCAGATACAGATAGATAAATACTGCTGCCACACATGGATGATTTGCAGTGTGTAGAGTACTCTTCAGGAACATCTACTACATGCAAGCACATACATATGAGTTACATACCTCACCTTTGTATTTCCCTGCTCCGTCTGTTACAGTTTTGTTGTTTTCTTTTTTTTTTTGGTTGTTTTGGGTTTTCTCCCTCTGTTTCTGTCTCTGTCTCTGTTGTCTGTGTCTCTGTCTCTCTCACTCGCTCTCTACCTCTCTGTACCTGCAATGATATTATTGCATGTGTGGACAGCAGGTACAGCCTGCTTTTCTAGGTATCTGCAAATGTGCATGTGACAGCCTCTGCACCAATTGCTGCCCACCATTCAGTAATTGCATGCAGCCTGCTGTGTGTTGATTGCAGTACTCACTGTGATTGCAGCCCACTGCTATAAAATGCTAGGTTAGGTAGGCGTAGCCCTTTCAGCTTTCAAAGGTAGGGCCCATGCTTGTTTGCTCTGGATACCGTTGTGTCAATCAGAAGGTTGGCATATGTCTCTTATCTGAAGCTAGGGTTGTAGCCAGTGATATGCATGTTGTACTCAGACCTGAATGTTGCTGCTTCCAGTACACACTTCTCAGTGTAGACATGTACTCACCCCTCCAAATGCTAACACAGGATACATGGGAGTATGTACTTTCTTTCTGAATTAGACAATTAACTGCCATACAAATGTGGTTATTGCACAGTATTCCTGTGGCACATGCAATGTTTGTGAACTGCTATACTCTCATTATTACGTTACTCACTTCTGAACAGTTTGTGGTTTGTTTGTGATGACAGCACAGGCTGCTCAACACAACTGGACATATTTCAGTACTGAGTATGCCTACCTACACCCTTGTTTTTGCCTGAATACACAGGTGTGTTGTTCCTTGTAGGTGGGGGTGCAGAACTGCAAAGAGCATTTTCTATTATCATGTGAGGTTTATCTTGCTGAACATACAAGGCAAGTAGTCTGTCTGCATAGCTCCCACCTGTTGACATATCCAGATGGTAGCTAAAGGTTAGCTTATTATACTTTGTGTGTGCACCACACCAGTCTTTTCAGCATTGGCATCGTCACAGTTGGTTGCTAGCAGTACATGGCTACATCCTGTGATATTTCTGTGCTGTGCTCCTACATAAGGGCATGCTTGTGGAACTCCTTCCAAAGCTATTTGCAGAGTGTGTAACAGCAGTAATGCTGATATGCCTGTGTGTTTCTGCCTCTGCCAGGCCTCAGATACTCTCAGGTGTATAGTTGAATGGCCTCAGTGAAAGGTACATATAAGTGAGATACACCTGCAATATATTACAGACTTATTGCAGTTGGGACTTTCTTGGGAATCAGAGCATATGTATAACTACACCTTTTCTGACATGCAAGCAGTGTCTACTCTCACCTATTTATAGTATTCATTACGTGTGATTCCACACGTCTCTGCCTAAAGTTAGTACTTTTGAGAGTGATTCAGTGGGGCAGAGCTAGCATTTGTTTACAAATCAGGGACATCCCTGTAAACCAGTCCCAGTTGGGGAGTCTGGCCTCTGCCCTATTCAACTTTGCCAGTGTTTATCCTGGTCTGATACTGTGTGGTGTTTGTAAGGTGCAACTGTAACATTATTCCCTGCTAGGATGGCTGGTTCTCTTTTCACAGTCCTGTCATGCAATTCCACAACAACTGCTGGTAAAGACCCACAGAACAGGATTTGTGTTATGCCAGTCCTAATTTTCATATGCATTCCTTCATTGTAATGCATGATATATTTATTTCAGCACCAAGTTATTTCTATATCTGCTATGGCTTAGTGGTAATTCATGCAGTCTATTGTGGCAATGGTCTGGGGTTTGAGACTGGCAGAGGGTTTTTCTTTTGCTGCTGAGCAGAACAAGGGCCCTCACCTAGAGTGACTAAGGCACTTTTAAGCAGTTGTAAGTGGGTTTGCACCGGTTTGCCTGATGCTTACACATGCGCACACTCGCTTAAACCCGCTTACAAGTGCTTACTTCCACTAACCCCCGAGCAAATTTCTTTTAATGAAAAGAAAATGGGGAGACATGAAAGTGGTGAAAAAGGGGGCACAAAGAGGGACAGACAGTAGGTAAACAAGCTCGGGATGTGCAGGACAGGTGTAGGGAAGGTCCATAGCTGCCCATTTCTTCACCAGCAACAGCTGTGCATATGTTATGAATTTAGAGTGAAATGTGTAACCTTCCACCCCTGAGAGAGGAGTGAGGATAACAGAGTATGTTGTACTACCAATTCTAATTGTCAGTGTACATGTCCAGCTGACGTGTGCAAAATGGGCAGCTCTGTATGGGGCGTAATATTTTTGTGGGAACAGATTGCCCTTTTTTCAGGTGAGAGTGGAAAGTGAGGTAGGGGAAGTAGGTATATTTGGGGAGGTAGGTTGGGGAGGTAAACAGACAAGACGCATACAGGGGCGGAGTATAACACATGGGGTGGGTGTACACAATTGACTGGGAAGGATGTTTGGAAATCGCAAGCCCATGAGCCCACAGATGGTAACAGTGGAACTGAGATCCCCACCCATGGGCAGTCACCACTGCACCTTCACAGCCCCGAGGGTGGCTGTGCTGGGGGCTGCGTAGGATGGGCAGGCTCCACCCGTGAAACTCACCACTCTCGCCTCAAGCTGGCATAGGGTATCAGCGACTGAACGCTGGATCTCCCTATGTACCACAGCCCGGACCCTTCGAAGGGTGACAGGTGGCCCTTCTCCACCCAAGCTTGCACGGGGGGGGGACGAGCCCCATCCCCTGCAGCGCTTCCACCCAAAGGTGGCACAGGACCAATGGAGGAGGGGAGCCCGGGCTGGGCACCGGAACTGCTGGTGCCAGGTGCACTCGCCGGCTGTGGAGGGACAGGTGGGTCCGCTGGGACCGGCCTTCCCATACGTTCTGTGATTAGGTGTGTTTAATTACAACATAAACAGAACAGCATTCCAGGTTAGTTGTAACAGCATGCAATAATATTCCCATTAACCCAACACACCAAGGGTACAACAGTTGAACAGCAAGCATAACACATGCATATATTGAACCACAGTGGTTATTCCAACAGTATGCAGGGATGTTTGGTAGCAACAGGCCACCATGATTGTGGTGTTTAAACAGGGCACATGCATCAATGTGAATGCAAATATTTATAGAACAATAGGACATATGTCCCAACAAATATTTAAGATTACACATACCCATTGAGGTGTGGAATTGCATGGTTTATGCACATACAGTAGGGTGTAGAAAAAAACTCTGTTAACATCTTATAATGACCTTGCAGTCTACACTACATTTCTAGTGACTGCAAGTGTATATCCCCAACCTGTATTATTACACTTGCCACCATACATTAGGTTGTGTAATGGGTTTGGCTAGTTCAATATATGCCTGACCTATATCTGACATACTAACTGTCCAGGATGCAGATGTTACTGCTACATATTTCTTGATTGCATTTATATTTCTTTATCTACATATCTGGGATGTTTTCACATGACATTTTCACTTCGATTTGTACAGAACCCTGCATTTCTTGCCACACACTCACATTTCTGGGGGAAAAAATAACATGCTACACGTGTGCCAGGTTTACTTATTCATGCCTGCCAGTAACTGACTGTTGTGGCTGTAAATGTTTCACAGCTACTAGCACTTCCATCACCCACTTTATATGGGACTGCACAACTCTGGGTTGCCAGCACCTTTTCAAACAGTACTGTTTGTATAATGCAAGGGTACAATAACATTTCGGACTCTGTGACACAGACACACTCTGGGTTTTAGACCTTTATTAATGACATTACACACTTTTCCACAGGCTCACTCCTTTGTGTATATGGCAGACATGTTCAAGACATATTATACCTTTATTAATAGGTTAGAACACTCTTTTTTTTCAGGCTCACTCACTTATTTTATATGACAGTGCCTTAAGAGATATTATTACAGACATATATGTTACCTTTCTTAATGAGTTACTACACTCTTTTACTGCCTCTCTGACGTTTTTATCTGACAGTACATGCAGAGGACTTATTCGGGCAATTATATGGCTGTATTATTGGACTACAACACCTTTTTTCATGCTCTCTCCCATGTTTTATATAACAATACATGCAGAATAATCAATAACCTGCCTGGTGGCGTCAGCATAGGCTTGTTGATTCGTAGCACGGTCACCTGCAGCTGTAAAGTAAATGAAGGGATATTGAGACATACCTATCCATTATACATACTCCATTATCAATTCTTACATACTGCATTCCATGGCTACATACTCAGTTGTGGGGCATCCAGCATCTCACGGGCCTCCTGTATCCATTGGTTCAGGTGGTCCTGCTTTCGTCTCTTCAGGTCTGCATGGTGGTGATGGACCTGCTCACCAGTCCGAGGAACGCCTGTGGCACTGGTGAGGTCATGAGCTAACCGGTTCCAAGCCTCTGCCTTGTACTCCGTCCCTTGGAACTGGCCCTGCAGGAGTCTTGACTCGTGATGGTGGACAAGGAGCCAAACCATATATTTGGACTCTTCGATGCCCCATCGTTGCGCTCGGAAGTGTGTTCCCTCTCTGACACCAGACATTTTAACTGCAGGTGTGAGCTACAATCGGTTATGACATGTATTCCCGCCTGTGGGGCTTAAATATGCCGCATTTCCTGCACTTTTTTGTGATTGGCCATTTTGTAAAATTCTCGGCTGACTGCAGACCTGCTTAGTAATGGTTAAACTACCATTCGTAAGTATATGAATGTTAATAGTGGCCGTTTCCCCTATGTTGTCATGGCTTAGTGGTTCTGTACTTTGCTTCTGATGCACAGAGTCCTGGCTTCGAACCTTGTCATTCATTTTATTTTCATACTATCCAGACAGGCTAGGGGGTGTGGCTGCATTTAAGCAACTTTGCTCTACGTTGCTCCTCGGTGCCCTACGGTGCCCTGGTTGGTGCAGAGCGCACGTCCATGCAAACACATTACGCTAGGTAAAGCGCCATTGAACTATGGGCAACTCTATTGCACTGGGTGAAGCGCTATTAAACTATGGGCAACTCTATTGCGCTGGGTGAAGCGCTATTAAACTATGGGCAACTCTATTGCGCTGGGTGAAGCGCTGCTTAACTGCAGGCAGTTTTATATCAGGATCCTTTAAAATATTTATTTTGTTCACTGACACATTGACCATTTCATTGCTTTTTAGTAATGTTTAAACATATTTGTCAGGTATTATTTCATATACTGATTTAAAAAATAAATACGAAGGGGAGTGGGGGGACTCGAACCGTGAATGCCTCTTCTTTGTGCGAACGCTCTACCATTATGCTATTGCTGTTTGGTGTGATTTGTATAAACATTCTTTCTTTTGCTCTTCCATGTCAGAATTGCTAACTGTAGCTAAGCAGTGGGCACACCCGCGCACACACGCGCAAATACGGGCAGCTATTTTGGGAATTTAAAACAATAAATTTAATGTTTTGCGTTTTAGAACTGTGATAGGGGTTTACAATATCAGGGAGTGTGGTGTTTGGTGCAGGGACATTTGAGCGGGCTCGCTCTTGTGTATTTGCTTTTTTTACTTTTAAAACACTTGCAGGGGCGTGGACATTCCGAATGCTCGGCATTCGGACACGCCCCCTGCTTTCTTGCACGGTCTGTGTAAGACTTACGGTTGAGTCAGCGTGCCCTCATGCATATTCATACCGTTCAAGTGCATCCTCATAGTAAGACTTATTAAGTCTTACACGGAGGATTCGTGAATCCGGGGGGCTGTTTTTCACGTATGTGAATGGAATAGGGATAAGAGAAGACTAGACGGCTCTAAGTGTGAGTGAGAGTAGAAGCTGAAACCCGTTGTTTAGAATGAGTAGCCTTAATTTTTGTTTAGGTAATCCCTGTGGGTGCAGCTGTTGATTTGGGGCAACTGCTCTTATCTGGAGGTTTAAACTTCATGTTTTGAATAAGTACATAGTTTTCTTGCTTGTGCTAAGTTAATATATTATGGGGCATTCTGAAAATGCATTTTTTTGTCTGAGGGTTTTCATAAAAACTTAACATTTTGAAAAATGTGATGTAGGTTCAAATGGAGATGACAAGAAACCACTGTAAAAAGATCAGCCTGCCAAACATTAGTGTGTGCATGTAACATCAATGCTGGAAATGTTTGTTCTTTTGGCTTTTCCCTGTTAGGGGTCGCCACAGTGGAACTCCGGTCCGCTAATGATTGGCAGTAGATTTATATGGTGCCGAGGTGCCAGCTCGACGCCCAGCCTTCAATGAAGGCACGCCCATTCACGCATGTCTTTCGAAGGCCACTCGACCGCAGGGAGGACATGCAGACTCCACACAGAAGGAGCTCCAGCTGAGAATCGAATGGGAGAACCTCTTGCTGTCAGGTGACAATGCTACCGCTGCACCACCGCGGCTTAACATAAATGCTGGAAGTACACATAAAAAAAAATGCTGGAAATGCACGTTAAAAAAACCTGTCATGTATAATAAGTGGGAACAATAACTTCTTATCGTAATGGCCACATTATCCCTATAATCTTGGAATGAAAATGGTCTTAGAGGTATAGACAAAAAGAGAGTACTGAATTATATTAAGAAATGCAGACTGCAAATAGCAATGCTGCAGGAGATGCTTTGGAATTAAATGTGTATATGAATTAATAAAGAAAGAATTTCATCATGGATATTCAACAGAATATTAAGAACAAAAGAAAAGGGGAGTTATTGTACCAATTGTTAGAAGAGCTCCAATAGTCAAAGAAGAGGGGAAAATAGATAATAATTGTAGATGTATGGTAGCAAGGGAGGAGGATTATGCTGTCTATATTTCACCAAAGACTCCTGTTATGGAGCTTAAGAAAATTTTGGGAGAAATAATCCACTTTCACCAGAGAATATTTATGTGAATTCAGTAGTAGGAACTCCTGGAGAATTTACATATTATTGTTTATTTATTTGTTTACTGGGACAGTCCAGCTGGGTAATACTCATTTTCAGCTGTGGCCCGGGGAGAAAATCTCCGTTTGCTTTCCATTGCATTATACCAAGTTCCAGATAAATACAGAGTAGTTACATTTCTGTTTACATTTTATACACAAACAGTAGTTACATCTATACATTCTAAGATTTTACAGAGGTGGAAGTTACTAAAGAGAAAGCCCACCTACAACTTTGTGGATTGTACAGGCAGCAGTTATGTATAAAGATTGTTTTCTCAATTCATTGAGAGGTTGAGTGCTTGAGTGCAGTCTGTGTAAGGTGAGTATTTGGGGAGTATTGTACGGTGAATATAAAGTGACAAAGTCTCAACCTTGTGATGATCATGTGCAGGACATGGATTGGTTAAGATGTTGTTTATGCAGTGGTTAAAAACTGTTGAGCTTGTTGGATATTTTTTTAGTTGTGTGGGGATACTATTCCAGAGTTTAGCAATGTATTAAGAGTAGAGCAAGTCTTCTGCAACATTATTTGACTTATTTGTAAGTAATAAGAATTTGTTACTAGAGCAGCGGTCCCTTGCTGGACAGTAGGTCAGTAATAAATTATGTAGTGTAGGGCATTTTTCTGGATGATGAATGAGTTTGTGTGCTGTAGTTAATTGTGAATATGTTTGGTAGTTGTGTAGTTCAAGCATGTTGAATTGCTTTAAGATATGTCATTGTTGGGTCTTGTGAGGGAGACATGTCAAATTTAGCTATTTTATTGTAGCAGGAGGCAAGTTTCTTTAAGTATTGCAGCATATAAGAGAGTTGGCAATAAGAAGGTGGTGGCTAGAGTTTGTCTTGCAGTATCTGTAAGCAGGAGAGCCTGCAAGATTTTTTGTGGGGTGGGTGCAAGCCCAGAGCGGCCCACTCAGCCCCCCCATGCAGCCATTCCACTTCCCATTACTTTGCTATTTCTCCCCAGTTGCCATAAACACTGTTCAAATCTCTCATGTGTGCATACCGTTTTATGCTTTACTTCTACAATGATTACAGATATTTGGATTTAATTTACAACTTTTATTTCAAATTTTACAGCACAAACACTGATAGACATTTGCTAAACAAAGTAATAGTCTTACACTGAAAACAGACTGAGCATTAAAACTTCTCAACCTTTGAAACTCACATTCACAGAAACTGCATTGAAACCCACATTCAAAGAAAATGCATCTGGCCAGCGGCAGATTGTTTACCTTTGGTTTGTTTTCAAGTCCTAGGCCCCTTGCACACATTTTTAGGACCATGCAGAAGTTCTTTGCTTCACCTTCCTGATTGTATTAATTATAATATATAATAATTGAATTATATCCTTTGTATAATACCACACCATTTGTTAGTGTTTTAAATTTATAGTTTTGAACATTTTTCCAGTAAGCAATAAAACAAAACATGAACCAGTAATGACAAACTGCCCAATTCAGAGCATTTCAACCATAAAAGGCCACTCAAGTTTCTGTCATTGCAATCCACCAATATCAGTCAATATGCACAATCTCTACAGAAGTAAAACTCATCTGAATAATTCCACATTAAAAGGATCTGAAACAAATGAAGAGGTTGTTGCTAGAAAACAACTTTATATTTCAGTGTTTCATCTACAAATTCAGTGCCTGCTGCGCTTAAAGAATACATTGCCTATGTTACATTAAAAAATGGTAAGCTGGTATATTGCAATAGGGAATGGGTGGCAAGCTGAAAAACAGGTTCATAGTTATTGGGCATCTTATCCAAAGAAGGGCATACTCAGGGCTGCAACACCCTACCCCCTTAAGATACAAATCTACATGCTGTGGGAGTAGAACCTACAGCCCTCTATATCAAGATGCAAATATGCTACCTGCTGTGCTACTTACATTGCTTTAAAATTTTGTACCACAATAGTGATATCATTTGCTAAACAAAACAGTTGCACATTTTTAAGCAGACTTGAGCAGCAGTAAATTTCTCTTCTCTTGAAGCACTCAATTTCTAGAAAATGCACTTGAAAATAAATTCCACCTGCTAACTCTAAATAGGGCATTTCACACACACACACACACACACACACACACACACACACACACACACACACACACACACACACACACACACACACACACACACACACACACACACACACACACACACCTCAACCTCTTAGTGCAAGAAATCTGGACAAAGCCTAAAATAAATAGGGACAGATTATAAATATTGCTCTCATGAACTTAAACAATTGCTAGAATAACAGGATTTGTGTTAGTATGCATTTTTCTTAAGGATATGACGTCTAAAGCTCAAATGTCTGTTATAATGTTGGGGACAAAAGCCCAAAACTAGGGACACATTTAAAAAGTTGCTAGAATAACAGGATTTATGTTGGAATGCATTTTCTAAATGATATGAAGTCTGAAACTCAAATACATGTTATTATTTAGTAACTTTACTCTTTAGCTCGTCCCAGTGATTTGTTAAAAAAAAAACAAAAAACAGATTTTTATAAGGAACAGACCAAAAATATAAGGCAAAAATCTGGACATTCTGTGAAAATCTGTACAGTTGAATGACACACACACACACACACACACACACACACACACACACACACACACACACATGCATCCCTCTACCTCCTTAGAAAGTGGATAGAACAACACGGTTTGCATTAGTATGCATTTCCTGAGGATATGAAATCTAAAACTCAAATGCCTGCCTTTATTTTCTGACTTCAGTCCTCAATGATTTGCCAGAAAAAAAAACAGTTTTATGAGAAACAAACCGAAAATATGAGGCAAAAATCTGGATAATTTTGAGGTATGACCCCCCCCCCACAGACACACTCCCATCCCCCTCTTTCTTATACACACACACACACACACACACACACACACACACACACACACACACCCTACCCCTCTTACAAACACACATACACAGACCTGCCTACTTCTTATATACACACACACACACACACACACACACACACACACACACACACACACACACACACACACCCTTACCTCCCTCTTACAAACACACATACACAGACCTACCTGTTTCTTTCTCACACACTCACCTCTACCTACTTACTTTTTACATTCACATACTCCTACCTGTTTCTCACACACACACATGCACACACTTACCTCTCACTTGTACCTTTGTCCGCAGTCCAAACGTCTTCTAGAATTCAAATTCCACATGGAAGATGAGGTCACAAACCATCGGTCGCACAGACGCAGAAGTGTCTGTGCGACTGGATGCAAAGGGTATTCTTAAAGAGGTTCCAGGGGGTGCAAGTACATCCCCTTGTACCTGCCTGCTGGTGCCCTTGTCTGTAAGGAAACCATTGATCCTATAAAGGGAGCCTAGTTTTTGGTGTGTAGATTTAATGGTGTGCGGTATATGCTGGTTATATTTGAGATTGTCATCTATTATAAAGCCTAGAAGTTTGCTGTGAGTTACAGTTTCAATGACAGTATTATTTTCTGACTTTGTAATAAAAAATGCTTTTGATTTTTGGCAACTTTTTGAGATAACTATGAACCTCCTGAAAGCTTATTCACTTCCAAAAATGACACAACTAAGAACAGCAAATGGAGTGAAGAGAACAGACAGATTTGAGGTAAAAAGCACTAACTTAGGTTTCATGGAAGTAGGAGGTTTGATTCTTTGAGCCAGGTTTCTACAAAAGAAAAAGCTTTCTGTGTAATGTCTTGGAACTTATTTATTGTTGAGGTCCCACATATTAATGTTGATTTGTCTGCATACTGAACTAAACTAGCATGGTGAGTGGAGGTGTAGAGGTCATTAATAGATATATTTAATAGGAGAGGACCCTGAGGAGCACCTGCAGTAACTGGTTGAAAGGATGAGTAGATTTGTTGCCACTTAACAGCTTGTTGCCTTCCAGGTAGGTAACCAAGAAACCATAACAAGGAATATTGTGAAAGTCCTATTGAGGAGAGTCAAATGAGCGGTTGCTGGTGCCAGAGAGTATCAAATGTCTTTGACGACTCTAAGAACATGGTGGACACAAGCAGACCATTGTTTCTATGTTGATTTATTATAATGGTAAAATGTAGTATAGCAGTAGTGGTGCTGCACTGAGGCCTAAAGCCATGTGTTTCTGACAGCAGGTTATTTGAGGTTAGGTATTGCATCAGCTGTATATGGATACATTTCTCTAATATTTTGGGGAGGGGGGAAGAGTATCGCTGTTGGTCTGTAGTAGATGTGCCACCTTTGTGCAGTGGTGTGATATATGATGTTTTCCACCGTGATGGGACGTATCTTTCTGGTATGGACTTATTAATTAGTATGGACACAGGGAAGGCTATGACTTCTGCAGCCATTTTTTAGGTAGTCTGATAGTTGGTCTACACCTGTGGAACTAGTTTTTAGTTTAAGGATCAACTTTCTTATGAGCAAGGTAGGTACTATACTAAAACTGAAGAACTGTGGGTGGTTTTGATTGGACAGGGGTAGAGAGAGTGGAGCAGATGTATTATTATCTAAGAAAGGTAATATTGATTGTATAAAGTAGGAATACAGTCTGTCATATTGTCTGTTTTTGGAGACTGAGTGGTGGTCTTGCCAGGTTAGAGTAGTTTATTAGTTTTAAAATACATTAGTGCCATTGGCATTTCCAGTAGTGTACTCACCTAGTCCTTACTTCTTTCCACACCTGTTTACCTCCTAAGCAGCCATTAATGCTTGTTCTAAATTGCGGCCATTCTTATCACATTGAAGCAGCATCTGCAGTGCCCTACACTTTAGTGAGCTTCAGCTCGTTTTACAACTGTATTCTCACGGTCATCATTAACTGCTCAAAAGGAAGCAATTTACAGTGTCCTTATTCTTTCCGCACCTGTTTACCTCCTAAACAGCCATTAACACTTGTTCTAAATTGCTGCCATTCTTATCACATTGAAGCAGCATCTACAGTGCCCTACACTTTAGTGCACTTCAGACAGCTTGTATTACAATTGTATACTCACGGCCATCATTAACGGCTCAAAAAGAAGCAGTTTACAGTGTATGGTCTTGTTTTACTGTTGTGCTAATAGAACACTTCTATTTTTAACTTGCCGGGAATGCACAATACTGGAACCCCCTCCGTGCTCACGTTACAACATAATTATTTAAATTGGTCATTATAACGTTGTATTATAGTGTTGATGTACAGTTATCTGGTTCTGTTGCCATACCGTACTGTTGTCTTTCAGTCTTTTGATGTGGCAAGGCAAGTGATTGTCCCTGGCTCTGTGGTTGTCCTTGGCTCAGCTCGGTGCATTTGCCCTTCACTGTGATTGGGTTCACTTCGCTCACCTACCCTGCCCCCATTTCCCACCCTCCCCCACTGCTCCTACATTTACCTTTACCTAACCAGTTGCCTTTTCTTCCACAACCAATGAAACTCTAGTATACCCTTCTCTTATCACATCAACAATTATCCAATCACATTACAGCTTCCCACTCTCTTACCCTCCTCCTAAGCCACTCTTAACTCAATTTATTCCCAACCCTAACACACACACCTCTGTTCCACTTCATTTTACTTTTTATCTACAAAATCACCTTATCTAGCTAGCTACTTTTTCAAACTTATACCCTTTTTCTTCTTTTATCTTTATATAATTGAGTTACAGTATATCCCAGTCATCACAACACTCAAGCTTCTATCTCTCCATACATCTAACTTACTCAGACTAACCTTTCTTTACCTTCTAACAAACTTCCACATCCCCATCAATAATCAAAACCTCCACCACTCCACAGCTACCTTCACAATTCACAAAAAACCATTGAACAACATTTACATTACACCCAATCTTCACAACAGTATTCACACAAATTTCTTTACACTCAAGTATTATTTTACCATTTCTAAAGCTGAAACTCTCTCAACTAGCCAAAGACTCTTATCAAAATATATAAAAGCTGTACTCTGCATATTATCTCAACTACAACTGAGCAGTTACATTCATCCCAACCCTGGCCCTCAAGTAAATCAAAATATAACTTCTGCACACTTTTCAAAAGATTCTACTATCATCCCCTCTCACCCCAAAGGACACTCTCTCTTCTGTTTCTTAGTTTAAATCTCAGGAGCATACTAAATAAAGTCCATGATCTACACGCTATACTAGATTTATATTCTCCTGATTTTACCATTCTAACTGAAACTTGGCTCAAAAATAATGAAATCATACCCCCTGGATGCAACATATATAATTTTGATTGTCAAAGTAAACGTGGAGGTGGTGTAGCTGTTATGTTCAAACAAAACTTAGCATTAGAACTCATTAACACTGATCCTCCTTCATTCAGCAATTCTGAAATACTTCTCAGTAAATTAAACATTAATAGAAATAAGTCATTGATCATTGTAGCCATCTATATTCCCCCTGTGAAAATTCAACAACTGTTGAAGAAATTCTCCACTGGCTATCATTAACCTATCACCAGGAAGTTATCATAATGGGAGACCTTAATATAGACTGGACCACCTATGACAACAATATTCCATCTAACTTTATAAACTTACATGTTTTTTCCAACTGATACAAGATCATACGAGAATAAATAAAGCATCTAACAGACACTCAATTCTCGATTGGATAGTCACTCACAAATCTTCTTCATTCTTCCAAGCAGGATGTCTCTCCTGCAGTATCCATGATCATCTGCCCACTTTTTTGCTTGGACATAATCTAAGTCCACCTAGACAATCAGTCTACTAACTAGTCCGTAATAAAACAAAATTTACTACTCAAGCACACCCTACTCCACCAAATTAATTGGTATTCCCAAAAAATATTACCACTTGATGCTGCTGTACAACATTTTAATACTACTTTCCTGGAAATCTTAAATAGAATAGCCCCTTGTAGAACTGCTAGTTTAAATATGCACCATTCACCCTGGCTATCAAAGAACACCAAAGATCTTATGAAACAAAGGGACAAGGCATGGGTACACTATTTAACATAAACCAAGATAACTTAAAGCTCTACAAACAGCTTAGAAATAAAGCTAAATCCCAAATAAAACCAGATAAAAATGTACTACATCACTGCACAAGAAAACATCAAAACAATCCCAAAAATTTTTGGTTCACCATTAACAAACTTCTTCAACCTGGCAACACTACCACAACTATACCCACTGCACCCCCCCCCTCTGTGGATAACATAGCTACACAGTTTAATTCCTTTATAAACTCTATATGCTGTCTCATTAAATATAATCAAAATACACCACCACAGGTCTCAACCATTAATAACTCTCTCACTAGTACTTTCTCCTTACAATCTGTTCCAACTCACACTATATACAAACTTCTTAAAAACTCTAACCTACTAACCTTGCTGCTGATAATCTATCATCTGAATTTCTCAGAATAGCTGCTGAAGTCATCGCATACCCCATATCAATCGCTCTATCACTGAAAACTATGTCCTTCTTTGGAAGTTTTCCTACATTACTCCCCTGCATAAAGGTGGAATCTCCACAGAACTCACAAACTACAGACCAATTGCAGTCCTTTCACCCCTCTCAACAATACTTGAAAAATGTATTCACTCCAAACATCTACATCACTTCCTATCAAACAACCTCTTATCCCGTACTAAACATAGTTTTTGCCCTCAACATAGCACTACAACCGCCCTTATAAGTTTTACCAACACCATAAATCTTTACAGAAACCAAAATAAACTTGTTTCTGCTATCTTTCTTGATCGATTTAAGGCCTTTGATACTGTCTCACACCACAAATTATTGTCAGAGCTAGGCACTTTAAATATCAGCCACTCTACCGTATCATGGTTCCATAGTTACCTAACTAAATGCCAACAAGCTGTCAGGTGGAAACAAGAGCTATCATCTCTACTCCCTGTTAATACTGGAGTCCCACAAGGTTCCATATTAGGACCCCTTCTTTTTAACATATTCACTAACCATTTACATAAATATACTCCTCTAGCCTCAGTTATTCAATATGCAGATGATTCGACCCTTATATGTAATGCATCCTCCCTTTCACAGCTACAGGAAATCACACAACAAGCCTTTCTACAAGTTGAATCTTGGCTAAATGAATGTAATCTTATTTTGAACACAAGCAAAACCAAAAGTATGCTTTTCCTCCCCACCAAATCATCCATACCTCCTATCTCTTTCCACATATATTCCTCTAACAACAAAATCATTAATGCCACCTCTCAAATTAAGCTACTAGGTGTTATTGATAACAAACTGAAATTTGATATTTACATATCTCAATCCTTATTAAAAAACTCGTATCAGGCTTGGCTCTCTTTACCGTATTAAGCCATTTCTTACTAACCAAACCAGATTAGATATCTCCAGATGTCACCTCCTATCTACTCTATTCTATGCTTCTCCTGTCTTTACCACACTTAGCAAAACTGAACTTTCTGAACTTGAATCCTGCTATAACAAAATAGGCAAATTTGCCACTAACTCCCAACACAGGTCACACCATTGTTCCTCCTTACGACAATTAAAGTGGTTAGAACTTTCCCATCATCTTATCGATACCCAACTCATTTTTACCCACAACTTCGTATGCCACCCAGACAGAATCCCTCCCTTACAACAACGTCTCCAATCATATGCAACTACTCGTCAACTCCATTCTATTTACAACCTTCTGCAAGTCTGCAAAAGCAGAAATAAGGCTGGGGATTCCCTCTATTCCCACATCATTTCTAAAATCTGGAACAACATTCCCCAAACACATTTTAAGCATCACAGACAAAACTCAATGTAAGAAACACGTAATATATATATATATATATATATATATATATATATATATATATATATATAATGTATGTATATGTATATAGAAAATGGATCTGCTGCTGTATCAACCCTGGCTAATCTCTCCCTATATATCTTATCTAACCTGTGAATATATTCTTTCATTCCTAATTTATCCCCTTCCTCTAACTCCTTTCTCCTCTTTCTCTATTTATTCTAATTTTTTCTCTTAATTAACTTCTGTGTAATAAAAAAAATCTCGTCTCCCATCAAAAACTTTTTATGATGTTTATTTCTTATTGTGTACTATTGATATATATGAAATATTTGTACTATTTGTACTTTTTAAGATACATTTTTATTTTTGAATGGTATTTATTATATTAACATTTAGTATGTTTATCATACTGGGAAACGGCTATGCAGTACATATATTATTGGCACATTTTAATTTTTACTATTTCTACTATTATACATTAGGTAACATCAAATTATGTTTTAACAGATTTATATGTCCTTCAAGAATTTTCAATCAAGGATTCTTGTTATTATGATGATGATGATTTTGATTGACATTTTTTGTAACCTATCAGGTTTGGCTAGATTGTATTTAAACAGGGTGTATGCATATTTTTAACTGTTCTGATGAAGTTAACTTCATGTTGATGAAAGCGCTTAACCTTTAGAGTACCTTGGATTTGAGATTATGGTTGTATAATAAAGTATTAGTACCAATGTTTCGGGTACCTTTGTCTGTCGTTTTAGGTTCTTGGTTACTAGTGTGTTTTTTCAGCACCTTCCACATTTTTTTTGGTACTATTTGATTATTCTCATAATTGTTATTGCTCTAGCTAAGATGCCAGTTGTACAGTTGTATTTTTCTTTTCAAATCAATGTATTTATTCCTTTTGTATTAATGCCTATGTAAGTTGTATTTCTGGAGCTTTTCTCCCTGGGCCTCCGCTGAAAATGGTATCACACCCAGTCGGACTGTCCCGGTTAACAAATGTAAAATAAATTAAATAATTTAGTGGTGACCAGAAAAGGTTTTGGGTTGTTTTTATGTCTGACTTGTAGGTTGGTATAGTATCTTTGCTTATCCTGTTTGACTTTGAGTTTTGCAAGGTTTCTAAGATGTCTAAATTGCTGGAAGGCATTTTGAGTTCTGTTTTTATACCAATTTTCCAGTCTTCATCCCTTTTTGTCATGATTTTGTGTGTTTCTTTTGTCAGCCATGGAGCGGGGTTGAACTTTACTCTTTTATTATGCACTTGTGTTAGATTATTTAATGTATATAAGAATATGTTTTTAAAGTGTTCTACAGCAGTATAGTAAATGGGCTAGACTAGACCGAAATTATATTTCACAGGAACATCTGCATTTAATTGAAAGCTTTGACACACATCTAATAACTATTTCATATTCTGCTCCAAAAAAACTAAAATAAAAATGCAGTGTACTGAAGTAAAAATGAGACACTGACACTTTCCCACTTACCTGTTAAAAAGAGAGGAATTTAAGAAAGGAGTAGTGAAATTATTCAAGAGTTTTTATAGAAGATAGACATTTCTTCAAAAGTTATAGCTGGTGAGTGGGATAAAATGAAAATGGTGTTTAAAAATAGGGTAGAAATAAAAGAGAAATATATATGGTTAAGAAGTAATACAAATTATTTAGAGGAGCTGACAAAGTTTAGAGTACTGCAGAATAAGGGGAGTCTCACAAAATAAGGGGAATCTCACAAAATAAGAAGAGAGACAATTTGCAGAGTGCTACAGAGAAAATAAGGAGCACCTGGTTAATATGCATGAGTTTAGAATGATTGTGTTAAGCAATTATTTTTGATAATAACTCCAGAGAACAAAAACTTTTATCGCAGTGACTTAGGCAGCAGAAAGGGGAAAAGCTTGTTGCCAAACTTAGGGAGCCTGTAACAAGAAAAACTACCTGAGACCCTGTAGAGGTATTCGAGATATTTTGGAAATTTTATGAACATGTGTATAAAGTAGAGAAATGTGGAAATCAAGAAAGAAAAAAAAATGATAATATCTATGGAAGCCTTAACTATGCCAAGGTTAAAGGCAGATGAGACTCCACAATTAACAGTTAAGATAAGAGGAGATGAGATAAAAACAGTGATGCATAACCAATCTGCAAGAAAGTCTCCAGAAACAGATGGTTTTGCTGTGGAAGTATGGAAGTTAATAGGAAAGAAGGTGATAACGATCTGGAAGGTTTTGTTTAACAGTATTTTAAAAGAAGGGGAAGCACCGACATCTTGGAAGAAGGCAGTGGTGACTGTAATAATGACATTTAAATTGTAAACTACGATTATAAAGTGTTATGTCTACACTAACTAACAGAATGGCAAAGGTGTTGCCAAAATTTATATGGATCAGTGTAATTTTGAGGAGGGAACGCCAACATTTGACAACATTAATATAACAATTATGGTCTAGAGGAAAGCAGAATGTCAGAACTGCTGTTTGTGGTGGGTCTTGATGCAGAGAAAGCATCTAACAGAGTAAGCTGGGATTTTATGAGTAGGGCAGTGGAAGCATTTGCATTCCCTGAGACAATAATAAGGTTAATTAAGAAGATATATGAAGGATCGGCGGCAAGAATTCAAGTGGGAGGGTTCCTCTCTGATAAGTTGAGTCTGAACAGAGGAACCATGCAGGGATGTCTTCTTTCACCTTTGTTGTTTGCTTTGTATTTAGAGCCATTGGTAAAAAAAAAAAAAAATAAAAAAAATAAATAAATAGGGACTTGGAAGTTCAAGGATATAATTGATATGGTAATCAGGCAAAGCTGGCTTTATTTACAGATTATATTATTTTTACCTGATAAATCCAGAAAAGAACATCTCAGCATTATAGACCATTTTGAGACAATTTTAAATCTTTTCCAGATATAAAATCAATGAAGATAAAACAAAGGCTATAGCTGTAAATTACGTACCTACACACTAAGTGGTTCAATAACCATATTTATGGGGACAAGAAAAGATGAAGGGTTTAGGAGTATGAATTAAAAAGACTGCTGTTATGGTAGATAGGATATGTGGGAAGAGATTAAACAAAAGATAATACAAAAAAACGAGAAACTGGAAGCTGTTATTTATGGGTATGGATAGTAAGGTACAAGTAGTAAAAATGCTTTCAGTTCATGCAGGTCAGGAATTTTTTATCAACCAGTGGAGAAGTTGTGGATAGTATTTAATGGAGTCTAATGAATTACGTGGGGGGGAAGAGGGCAAGAGATTTTAGAAGGATAAGTTCAGCCTTTCACTAGAACAAGGTTATTTAGGATTGCCTGATTTAAAGGGATATTTTAGAGTTGAAAAGCTAAGGTTTATAGACATAACACAATCAAACATTTATAAATCAAAATGGAAAAGGATGATAGTGAAGCAGGGAGGGGGTGGGGAGTACAAGAAATAAAGAGAAAGTAGTATTTTGGATGCAAATCCTTAAGGAGAGTAGTAACACTAATGTAGAATATTATATCCATAAAGTAACAAAGTATTCTGAGAACAAAGCCAGGGCAAGAATGGAGAGAGGAGATTTTGTCAATAGGGATGACTGCAAGTAGGGGTACAGGAAATGGGTAGTCAAGTGGGAGTTGGAACTTAATGGAGAAAACTGGAAAAAGAACCATGGTATTTGGAACAAACAACTAGAGAGGGAAAGGTAATAGGGTGGGATGAGGCCAAAAAGATATTTGGACTGCAGACTAGAGACTGCCTTCCCTACCAGGGATTGATATCACAGTACAGGCAAAGCGAAAGGGATAGGGGAATCTTAAGTGAAAGACCAGCTCTGGTGGGGATTTTTAGTCGAATCCAGAAGATAACCTGCTGTTAAAAAAGGGATAATTAGTGGGGCGTATAAAGTACTGCACGATAACTATAAGAATCAATCAGAGCAAGAGTTTACAGGGATAAGTTTATCCTTCCACTAGAACAAGGTTGTTTAGGATTTCCGTATTTGAAGGAACATTTTTAGAGTTGAAAACATAAGGTTCATAGACATAACACAAGCCAACATTTATAAATCGAAATGGAAAAGAATGATGGTGGTGAAGTGGGGGGTACAAGAAATAAAGAGAAAGTGGGACTTTGGATGCAAATCCTTAAGGAGAGTAATAACAATAATTTAGAATATTGTATCCATAAAGTAACAGAAAGTATTCTCAGAACACAAAACTAGCACAAGAATGGAGAAAGGAGATTTTGCCAGTAGGGATGACTGCAAGTAGGGGTACAGGAAATAGGTAGTCAAGAGGTGGTTGGAACTTAATGGAGAAAACTGGAAAAGGAACCAAGGTATTTGGAGCAAATAACTAGCGAGGGAAAGGTAATAAGGTGTCATGAAGCCAAGAAGATGTTTGGACTGCAGGCTAGAGACTGCCTTCCCTACCAGGGATTGGTATCACAGTACAGGCAAAGAGAAAGTGATAGGGGAATCTTAAGTGAAAGACCAGCTCTGGTGGAGATTTTTTGTTGAATCTAAAAGTGACCTGCTGTTAAAAAAAGGGATAATTTAGTGGGGCATATAAAGTACTGCATAATAATTATAAGAATCAGTCAGTAGAGGTTGGAAAAGATTAGGAAGAGGAACTAGAAAAGCAATTTACAAGAGAACAATGGAAGGGCACATCTGTGGCTCCTTAGTATGCAACAAAGTACAGAAGGTGTTGAGGACGGCAGAGAAGTTTAGCAAAACAGAGTGCCTTTAAGCACCACAATATTTTTTATACATTTTTATTAAATTATCACTTAAAACATGGAAACACAAAGTAACAGAAACGAAAACAAACCATATTAACATGTTTTCCATTTACATGCATTATACATCATATATCTCTTTTTAAAATTATCATCAATCCAACATTTCATAAATTGCTGAATTTCTATTTTCCCTTAAACTTTACTTCTCCTCTTCTTGAGCATTACTCTGCATGAACTGTTCCCATAATTTTGCATTTATCTCTGTGTAATTTGCTCCTTCCCTTTTCTAAAGATTCCCCTCTCAGTTCTTTTACCTCTTTTATAATATTTAATACTTCAAATACAGTTGGTTTAAACTTTGATTTCCATTTTCTAGTAATTGCTTTTTGGGCAGCCAACAGAAAAACTTAACATTGCCTTATTATGTCTAGGCACTTCAGATGCTGTGTTCCAGCTCAACAAAATTTTATCCACAGTTGCAGCCATTTGCTTAACCTTTATTTCTGACAGAGTACTCTGTAGGGAATTTTTAAAATCTGCCAACTCATTACTCTCCCAAAATACAGGTTCCCATTTACCTCTTTCTTCCCCACCCCCATCACACCTCCAATATTTACTGTAAACATAAAGAAAACTTCTTTTGAAGTCTGTTTAGGGTATAAAAATACCCATGCGAACACTTCCAAGCAAAGATCCTAAACTCCTGACTAGGTCTCTTGTAGGTTCTGGTACCTGTGAGACTGATGCTGAATCCACAGGCATCGTCATTGATGTTGATTGGAATTTAGACATCATCTGTGGTCTCTACCTGAAGACCCCTGCTGTTCTATGTCTTCAAGATCATAGGCTTATGGTGTCCAGAAGTTTCATGCTTTCCAGTGAATGCATCTTTACAAAGGTTCGTCAGTGGACTATCAAAGTTCACTAGGATCACATCCGAAATATTGTCAAGATCTCTAGGAAATGCATGGAACATCTATGATGGTGGACTTGTAAGTCCAACCTTTTTCTAGATAGACCCTTTTTAGACCCAGTTTCACAGGCAGCAGTGACCAGAGATGTCTCTGTTCTGGGATGAGTTGAATTGTTTCGTGCTGATGGTCAAAGGCACTTGGATCAACCCAGGAAGCTTAGCTACACTTCAGTATTCTGGATATGACTGCCTTTGTCACACACTGTAGGCCCCTCATGACTCCCTGTCACCCAGTGTGATAACCATCTACTTTTGACAACATGGCAGTGGTATAATGTATACCTAAGTAGGCGTGGTTACCATTTCTATCCCCTATGCTGGGAGGCCATGAGAATATAAGAATGAACCTTTGCTGCTGCTACTTGCCTTGTCACTGACTGTCTCGTCTCTGTCATACCAATTCCAGTTAGGATTATCTTAGTCACCTTAGTATGTTGATACCCCACAAGTTGTCTCATTCCGTCAGTGGCACATACTCTTTTCTATCACTAAGGGAAGCCTTGCTGGGACCTCTTCACCTCCCCATCCAACTTCAAGTTCAGCAGCTTCTTTCCTATAGTTCTTCCCTTTGGAGGACATTCCAGCGATGCATTTTTCAAGAAGGGCTTCGTCCCTCGGTGTCTCCTTTATGACTTCCCCCATTTTCCCTTATTCCTGAATTTCTGAAGAAGGCCAAGTCTTGCCATCCCAATAACTCTTTTTGACCCTGACAGAAGTGTTTTCTTCTACTGTAGTCTTAGTTTGGATAGGCCTGTCCTTCTGAAGTCATCCAAGAATTTCCCTTCCCACCCATCTAGGAAATCTCACTGTGATCTTTACTCCCTTAGATTGTCTGCTTGGTTTCTCCAGTTCTCATGATGGCTAAGGACCTTTCATACCTGGAAAGGGCAGTACTGGTCCTCATTTCTGCTCAGAGACCTGGCATGAGTAAAACATACCAAAACCATTGGATGCATTACTCATTTTGGGCCATAGACTGACTCTCTTTTACAGCAGTCTGGGATGTGAAGTTCCATCTTTTTCACCTCCGAGACTAAGGCCAGCAAGATTTAGACTGCCCAGCACTTGAAACTTTCCAAGACTATCTAGCCCCTCCACTTTTGCACATAATATTGTGCATCCAAGGAACCTTCTCCAGATCTCTCTTACCATGAGGATGGTACAGCCACTTCTTTATGCATCCATAGGCTGCTAGGTTTATTTTGTAAGTTTTCAAGTGTAGTCTTACTGTTTCATCTTGAAGATTTTGATGGACTCTTTCAGTCCTTTCATCCTGTCACTTTCAGCTGTTACATTTTCTGTGTCATGGTCAGTGTTTACAAGTCTGGCCAGTCTGTTTCCTCAACCCTTGGTGTTTACCATTTTCTTATTAAATTCTTGCAGTGCAGATTCAGTGAGGTCTTTTGGTGCCCCATTTAACCAAGGTGGTTAAGAATGGGACCTTGTAATTATGGAAATTCATATAGGTGTCTCTTTGTTCTTCAGGCTGGCACTTGTTAATATTTAAGTAAACTGCTAGCCACTGCTTCTTTGGTCTGTTAACTAGGTTTTAGTGTCTTGTCAGTTTAATGTCCGATAACTCTGGTAGCAGAGAAACATATATATTAATTTGATTTTGGAACGGGGAAACATTTCCTGTTTCTTAAATTGATTCTAATACTTATTTTTTTCTTGTTGTTTGTATTTGATATTATTTCTACAGATGTTGAACAGGGACCTTTTTGATTGTCTTTGTTTCTTGTGACTCTATGTATGATTGTTTTTCTGCATTTAAACTATTTTCATTAACTTTGGCCCCTCACCAGTCTTGTTAAATCTTCACTGTCAGTAGTGGTCACATTAGTATGATTTGCAGATATTACTTTACTGTGATTGTCCATTTAATATTTTTCATCTGGATCTGTACCATCAGTGTCAGCTTCCATATTGACCTAGACCTTTTCCAGAGAAGGGGTAGTCTCTGGAATACATACGCATCTCTCCAGCAACTCCACTTTGTATCACAGATTTAAGTTTTTAGAACAGGTAATTCTGGTGCTGTTTGTTTTGCGGATATGAAAAAGGTCTATCAGGGTGGGATCCACCAATGCCTTGTATGCCAGCCATTGATTTCCTCTCAGTAGCCTGCAGAAGACAGAATGCAGGGGGAAGGCATTGAGGTGGTTTGTATAGGACATGTTACTTGTGTCATGTATTCTTTTAGTGAGGAGCCTGTGTAGGCATTCCAGTTATTGGATGTGTATGTGTGATAGGTCTGATGAATGCTGAATATGGTGAACAGTGACCTTCTTGGACCTAGATGCCATAACTTATTTACAAGTGGCACAACACAGAATGATTGCAACACTACTATAGACATGTGATAGTCAAAGGCTAGATTACTGTCTGTTTGTCCCAGGGCATTGGCCATGTTCAGTATCAACCTCTTTATTGGCTTTGATCTCAGTCCCAGGTCAAACAGAATCTTCAGCTCACAGAGGTCGAGTCTTCTTAATTCCTTAATTGATGATGGGTCAAGATCAGTCTCATCCTAAACCATTCCTTCACCCTCGTTCTCATCATCCATCCTAACCTTCTCATTCAGAGATGAACACATTGATACACAGACCATCACATTCCAGTTGGGGTTGAGGTTTTTGAGCTTGCCTTGATGGTTATGACTTTGTTCAAGCATGATGTAGTGTCAACGTTTTGACATTGAACTTTGTTATATTACCTGAGCAGAGTCCTCTGTTTGGAGTCAACCATGTTGACTACAGTGTTTTTTGGTGGAGAAGAGCCAGGTCCTAAAGTCTTCATTCTCTACTACAAAAAAAAAGGATTTACCAGTCACACCCCCTATCATCTTAGGCCTGGGCTGGCAACCACCCTGTCCCCACCGTAGTTACCCTTCTTCACACACACACACACACACACACACACACACACACACACACACACACACACACACACACACGTGAAGTTTAGATATTTTCCATGAAACATAAAACATAATTATGCATTTATTTTACAAGTTTTTTGTATTTGATGCATCCTAATGGGGCTAACATTAAATAGTTTCACTTAGCTGTCATTGTATAATAAAGTAG